>NC_091958.1:45454381-45656098 GCF_031021105.1 Erythrolamprus reginae
ACATAGCAAGGCCGGGGGTGGGGGGTGGCCTTTTTGTGGCAAAAATAAACCAATAAGAACCATTTTTTTCAGTTCATTTATATTTTTCTTATATTCAGAAATGTTCAATTTAGTATATCAAACCTTTTGGGGGGAAATTCCTTAGGGATTTGTAGCCTTAAAAAAATAGAAATTGACACGAAATTAAAAAAGGATGGGGGGGGAGGGGCTTTTTGATCAAAATAAAAATATAAGTCTCAATTTTTCCAGTTCAATTTTCATATCATTATGTTCATAAATGTTCAAACTAGTTTTCCAGTTGAAAAAGTTTTCAAAAAGATCAAATTCAAGTACCTAAAAAAATTATTTTTGGTCCGGTCATATACGAACAGAAACAGACTCGAAGTTATGATTTTTTTTTGCCCAGAAAACAATTAGCCACCACCCCAAAAATATTTTTTGATGATCAGCATTGTTAAATTGAGTAAATGAATGCCTAAGATTTTAAAGAATATTTCGGATTTGGAGGATAAAAAAATAAAAAGTGAAAATGGTTGCAAGCAGCCGAGGGGGGGGGGGAGGCCTTATTTCTGATATTAAAAAACCAATAAGAATCATTTTTTTCAGTTCCTTTATATTTTTCTTATATTCAGAAATGTTCAAGCTACCAATCCCACACCAACTTTAGTAAAATAGAATGCATTTTGCAAGCAAAACTATCCATAAATTGGAAAAAAAATCACAAAAACGGGGGGGCGTGCATTATATCCGCAAAATAAACCAATAAGATTTACTTTTTTCATTTCAATTTTCATATCATTGTGTGCAGAAATGTTCAGACTACTTTCCAAGTGAAAAAAGTTTTCAAATTGACCAAACATAAGCACTTCAAATGAAGAGTTTTCGGTCCGGGTCGTATGTGACCCGAACAGAAGATTTGTAACTTTTTTTGCCCCAGCAAAAACTAAGCCCCCCACCCCCCAAAAAAAATTCTCATAGAGAGAACCCCTGAAGTGATGGATAGTCATGAAATTTCAAGTTTCAGATATGCAGGGAAAATTTTTTACAGGGACTCAAACTTGGCTTCGGGTCACATACGACACCCGAACAGAACAGCAGGGTTAATCTTATCTCGCAACAAGTTAATGCTGATCATTAGTTGACTAGATCAGGGCCCCCCAAACTTTTTGATTTCAGGGACCATTAAATTCATAATTTTAAATCCCACAGACTACTAATATGATCTGCCCAATGACCGGCTGGTTGGGCATGGCTAGGTGGTTATGTGACTGGGTGGGCATGGCCATCTCAATGTCACTCACATTAAGGGGTACCTCTACGGCCTCTACTTACCCCTCCCCTCCCAGCCACTCCTCCCCTCCCAGGCAGAGCTCCTTAGGGCCCCAACAGGAAGCAGGTGTTGGAACTAAGAAGCCACCACCAGAAAGCGTTGGCAAAACAGCTGGCTCAGTTCAAATTTATTTATTAAATTTATTTATTAAATTTGTATGCTGCCCCTCTCCATAGACTTGGATCTGACCTACAAGGAGGCTCAGTAGAAGCACCTCACTGAGGACTAGGAGCATATGAGTCTACGGAGAGCGGCATTCTGCTGCACGAATCCCAGTGACCGATTAGGTCCCACAGAGTGGGCCTTCTCCGGGTCCCGTCAACTAAACAATGTCGTTTGGCGGGACCCAGGGGAAGAGCCTTCTCTGTGGCGGCCCCGGCCCTCTGGAACCAACTCCCCCCAGAGATCAGAATTGCCCCCACCCTCCTCGCCTTTTGTAAGCTCCTTAAAACCCACCTCTGCCATCAGGCATGGGGGAACTGAGATATTCTTTCCCCCTGGGCCTCTACAGTTTATGCATGGTATGTCTGTATGTATATCTGGTTTTTATAATAAGGGTTTTTTAGTTGTTTTATTACTGGATTGCTACATACTGTTTTTATCACTGTTGTTAGCCACCCCGAGTCCACGGAGAGGGGCGGCATACAAATCCAATAAATAAGTAAGTAAGTAAGTAAGTAAGTAAGTAAGTAAGTAAGTACGTAAGTAAATAAATAAATAAATTCAAATATAATAATAATAATAATAATAATAATAATAATAATAATAATAATAATAATAATAGGCTTTCCAAGCAGAGGAAAGACCTGTGGGAGTGCAAGGCCAGGTACCGGCGCCTAGAGGCTCAGTGGACTGAGATGGTCAGCCAGTTCCAGGCCACGATGCAGTCCCACTGGAACTGGGGCCTCCCACTTCCCAGCGGAGCTTCCCTCCAGCCTTCGCCCAAAGCCCCACACTAGCAGGACAAAGCAGACCCCAAGTCAGAATTTCTGCCCCCCTCCGACCTGGACAAAAAGACCCCGAAAAATTATTTGCATTTTTTTATATTGCACTATATCAGTGATGCTCACGCTTCAGTCCCTGGGCCATATACGTGCAATGAACACTTATGTTGCTGCAGAGAGTAACACAAGCGTTCATTGCACGTATCTGGCCCAGGGGCCGAAGCGTGAGCATCACTGATATAGTGCAATATAAAAAAATGCAAATATTTTTTTCTGCGGACCATCAAAATTTTCTCATGGACTACCAGTGGTCCACGGACCACCGGTTGGTGACTCTGGCCTAGATTCTGGTGTATAGGTATGAGCAATAAATCATCTTAACTGGACCTTAACATGTGGTCCAGGATTCTTCATGCCTCTAAAGTAGACTCATCCACCACCCGCGATTCATAAGAAAGTGCGAATGGAAACCCAGATATGTAACCTTACAATCCTATCCACAAGAACTGATCAGAGATGTAAACAGCTGCAGAAAAAACAATTGCTGCCAGCCTGCCTTCCATTGAGGACCTGTATACTGCACGAGTCAAAAAGAGGGCGGGGAAAATATTTACTGACCCCTCACATCCTGGACACAAATTGTTTCAACTCCCACCCTCAAAACGTCGCTACAGAGCACTGCACACCAAGACAACTAGACACAAGAACAGTTTTTTTCCAAACGCCATCACTCTACTAAACAAATAATTCCCTCAACACTGTCAGACTTTCTACTAAATCTGCACTTCTATTCTACTAGTTTTTTCTCATCATTCCTATCACCCATTTCATCCCATGTTGACTGTATGACTGTAACTTGTTGCTTATATCTTAAGATTTTTATTAATATTGCTTCTTCATTGCTTATTTGACCCCTATGACCATCATTAAGTGTTGTACCACATGATTCTTGACAAATGTATATTTTATTTTATGTATGCTGAGAGCATATGCACCAAGACAAATTCCTTGTGTGTCCAATCACACTTGGCCAATAAAAAAATTCTATTCTATCTATTCTATTCTATTCTATTCTATTAAGTTCATGTTCAACTTGTATAAAATGGAAAATATAGCTATTGAATTCAAATATCTTCGTAATGAATGATAAAGGGTACAGGAAAGAAATTTGGAATTACTTAAAAGCTTGTGGTCAACAGAATAGTTGACCTTCTTTTGTTGTTTCTTTTCCTTTTCTCTCTCTCCTTTCTTTCCTTTCTGCTAAAGAAGAATTTGGAGGTATGTATATATTTTATTTCTTTTATATGAGTGTTTTATAAGTGTCTGTGTTGGTTTATTCTGTTTGTTTTATATGCAAAAAATCAATAAAGATATTTTTTTTTAAAAAATCAAAGATTCCTCATGCCTGACAGTCCTCTACCAACATATTTCTGGATTTGCAGAACACATGAGTATAGTTTCTCCAGAGGACTTGGTGGGGCTGATTCTGGTACGATGGCTTGCTAACATATGCAACCATGGTCTTATCATTGCTTTATTCTATGGTTGGATTCTATACCACTGCCTAGAATCATATAGACTGAGATTCTAAGTAAACCCGATAAATAAATGTGTCATTTGCTAAAACTTGCATTCTTTGTTCTTAAGTGAAAGAGGGATGAGTAATGGCTTGCCTTCAAAAGTTGTGGATGATCCATCACTGGAGGTTTTTAAGAAGAGACTGGGCAGATAGTTTTTATTTTTTTATTCATTTGTCCAATACACAATACATATGGAAGAGAATAGACATGAAGTAATATATATAAAGATAATATGTAAAAATAGAGGAGAAGATATATGAAAGGTAGAAAATATATATGATATATGAGATAAAGGAAAGACAATTGGACAGGGGATGAAAGGCACACTAGTGCACTTATGTATGCCCCTTACTGACCTCTTAGAAACCTGGAGAGGTCAATCGTGGATAGTCTAAGGGAGAAATGTTGGGGTTAGGGGTTGACACTATTGAGTCCGGTAATGAGTTCCACGCTTCGACAACTCGATTGTTAAAGTCATATTTTTTACAGTCAAGTTTGGAGCGGTTAATATTAAGTTTGAATCTGTTGCGTGCTCTTGTGTTGTTGCGGTTGAAGCTGAAGTAGTCATTGACCGGTAGGACGTTGCAGCATATGATCTTGTGGGCAATACTTAAATCGTGTTTTAGGCGCCGTGGTTCTAAGTTTTCTTGACCCAGGAAGCTAGTTGTCTGGAATGATATAAGATCTCCTCTTGAGGTTGGACTAGGTGACCTCAGAGGTCCAACCCCTATTCTGTTATTCTAAATAGCACACATTCTCAAAGCATCATTTTTTCTGACCAAGTTATTATGCCGGTTTCTTTAAAAATGAAAATGTCTAGGTAGCCAGCAGAGGGCAGACTAAGCTCATCAAATCTCCTACAGCAACACTTGATGAAACTTGTATTAAACTAACATAGACTTCTTTCGAAGTCTGTTCCCTTTTTAACAGAAAAGACTCACACCAGGTAGGTTCACACATCTTGATAAGGCCTAACATATTATTTGCTTTTGGCTTAGCAGGTTGGTAAATCAAGTTATTGTAGTATGGAAGCCATAGCTTAGATCTTAGCACCAGCTCAGCCTACTGTAGCTTAAGTAAACTATGGTTTGGTGTGACAAGTGAATGTAACTTTATTGTTGCTTATAACAGTCTTATCACAAATACTAAATTCTTTTTTCCAGTACTACTGCAGGGTAGGTGAAATTTTAAGATGCCCAACTCCTTACGGAATCTGGAACGTTGGTCTGCCTGAACTTTAAGGATCTGTTCATGAAGCCCTTCCTCGACTTCCAAAAGCAGGTTTACCTTCTGGGTGGGAGAAAGTTTGCTTCATGAAGTTCCATATGACCCTTCAAGTCATTTCTGGACTCCTGGTGGCCTACGCACCACCCTAAATTTCCTCTCAGTTTTGGCCTTAGAAACCTAAACGAAATGAAAACTATTCTGATCCAACCTTTATCCTTGAAATTTTGACAATCCTACGTCTTTCTGTCAGGGCTACAGGGATGCCATTGGAAAACCTGATAGGTTTTGGAATAACAACTCAAGGTATTTTTTGGAAACAGTTTTAGAAACATAGAAACATAGAAGTCTGACGGCAGAAAAAGACCTCATGGTCCATCTAGTCTGCCCTTATACTATTTTCTGTATTTTATCTTGGGATGGATATATGTTTATCCCAGGCATGTTTAAATTCAGTTACTGTGGATTTACCAACCACGTCTGCTGGAAGTTTGTTCCAAGGATCTACTGCTCTTTCAGTAAAATAATATTTTCTCATGTTGCTTCTGATCTTTCCCCCAACTAACTTCAGATTGTGTCCCCTTGTTCTTGTGTTCACTTTCCTATTAAAAACACTTCCCTCCTGGACCTTATTTAACCCTTTAACATATTTAAATGTTTCGATCATGTCCCCCCTTTTCCTTCTCTCCTCCAGACTATACAGATTGAGTTCCTTAAGTCTTTCCTGATACGTTTTATGCTTAAGACCTTCCATCATTCTTGTAGCCCGTCTTTGGACCCGTTCAATTTTGTCAATATCTTTTTGTAGGTGAGGTCTCCAGAACTGAACACAGTATTCCAAATGTGGTCTCACCAGCATTTTTAATCATATTTTGAATCGTAGCATACTGAACATATTGTCTGCCTGCCTGCCTGCCTGCCTGCCAGCCATCCCCGCCCCTCTACCTAGATACCTACCTACCTACCTACCTACTTATCATCTACCTACCTATCATCTACCTGCCTACCTACCTACCTATCATCTACCTACCTACCTATCTATCTCTAATCAATTATCCTATTAAATTTATATGATGACCCATCTCATGGAAAGTGATTCTGGACAGCATAAAATAAATAGTTATTTATCGCATCAACACCCTTGAAAACGTCCAAAGATACTTCACCAGAAGAGCCCTTCACTCCTCCATTTGAAACAGAATACCCTACGAGACTAGACTTTCAATCCTGGGCCTAGAAAGCCTAGAACTAAGACGCCTTAAACAAGATCTAAGTATTGCCCACAAGATCATATACTGCAACGTCCTGCCTGTAGGCGACTACTTCAGCTTCAGCCACAACAACACAAGAGCACACAACAGATTTAAACTTAATATTAACCGCTCCAAACTTGACTATGACTTCAGTAACTGAGTTGTCGAAGCGTGGAACTCATTACCGGACTCCGTAGTGTCATCCCCAAACCCCCAACACTTTGCCCTTGGATTATCCACGGTTGACCTATCCAGATTCCTAAGAGGTCAGTAAGGGGCGAGTACAAGTGCACTAGAATGCCTTCCGTCCCCTGTCCTATTGCTCTCCTATATCTCCTATTCCTTTCTTCTATTCCTATATCTCTTCTTCTATTCTTTCATTGATATGTTCTATTACTATAATCTTCTTTTCTATTCTTTCATAGATATATTTTACTATGAGTATCTCCTCTATAACCTTCATCATGTATTTTACTATGTGTATATATATATATACCCACTAAAACCCTCATTGTGTATTGGACAAAATAAATAAACAGATAGATACATAGATAGATAGATAGATAGATAGATAGATAGATAGATAGATAGATAGATAGATAGATAGATAGATAGATAAAAATAAAATAAAGTACTTTGAACAATGTTCAATGGAAATGCCAGCTTTCTTCTGTGGATATCACATGTGTGAGGTACATAGACAACATGTCGCACGTTGATTACATCATCACAGCTGCCATCTTGGTGTGGGGTTTTTTGCAATAGAAGCAAGATGGGTAGAATTCCCTACCCATCTTGATTAATTTTATTGACTTTGTACAGAGCTATAAACTCCTGATTTTTTGAAGCAGCTTCTTGGATGAAAACTGAAGAAGTTTCTTGGATGAGAAGCAAAACATTTTCAAAGAAAAGGAAAAAAGCAAGAAATAACAACAATAACAACAACAACAACAACAACAACAACAACAACAGAGTTGGAAGGGACCTTGGAGGTCTTCTACTCCAACCCACTACTTAAACAGGAAATCCTATACTACTTCAGACAAATGGTTATCCAAGAGATAGGTAGATAGATGATAGATAGATAGATAGATAGATAGATAGATAGATAGATAGATAGATAGATAGATAGATAGATAGATAGATAGATAGATATTGAGGTCTACACCAGAAATTTATGGCAATTAGACAAGGATGAAATCTGGTTATGGACTTCCACTCAATTTGCATGCTACTGAGGTTGCAAATACAGTCATAGTTCATGAGCACTGAATTTGAGATCTTTTTGGAGAAAGGAGGCAAGTTTGATTGTCCTTCCTTCCTTCCTTCCTTCCTTCCTTCCTTCCTTCCTTCCTTCCTTCCTTCCTTCCTTCCTTCCTTCCTTGCAGTGGACAGCTTGAGAAGATCTTGAATTTCTGTGCTTTCCTCTCCCCCGTGTCCAATCCTTGAATGTTTAGACTATCCTTATTTATTTTCCGTGTTCAATCAAACGTAGCAGCAGCAAAGTAATTAAAACCTTGCTCCTATTTTCCAAGAAGGAATCTGGGATTCCCCTCGCCCTCTTCCCCATGATCCTACAACCAAGGAATAGGGAAACTTAAAAAGAGCCCGTGCTTCAAGATGGGTCAGTCTCGGGAATAAATGGTGGCTGATCAGCCATAGGGACTTCCTCTTCAGCTAGATGTTCAGTTAGATGCTGATGAGCAATCTCAAAGCTCCAGGTGTAGGTGCATCCAGAGGTGAGCAGAACAACGTTCTTCAATGAGGCTTCTTGCTAAGCCAAACGCCAGGCTCAAGTAATTGCAGCTAGATGATGGCAGTGACTTAGTTACCATCTTTTCTCGAGTTTCTAGCATGTAGGACAGTGATGGCAAACCTATGGCACACGTGCTACAGGTGGCACATGAAACCATGTCTGAGGACATGTGATGCATTGGCCTATGTCAGCTCCAGTGCTCATGTGCATGCTGGCCAGCTGATTTTTGGGCTTCTTTTTGGCCATTTTTCACCAGCCTCGGGGTTCAGGAAAGCCTCCTGAAGCCTGGGGACAGTGAAAAATGACCCAAAGGCCCAAAGGCCCAACGGCCCAACCTTGTTTTCAAACTTCTGGCTGGCCCGTTTGGCCATTTTTGACTCCCCCCAGGCTTCAAGATGGTGAAAAATGGCTGAAAAGAAGGCCAAAAATTAGCTGGCCAGCACACACAGGCATGCTATTTCACACATGCGGACTCTTCTGGCACCCAAGGAAAAAAAGGTTCGCCATCCCTGATCTAGGAACTCCATGAGCCATGTTGGCACAGTGGTTACAACATAGTACTGCAGCTACTTCTGCTGTCTGTCAGTTGCCTGCAGTTCGGCAGATCGAATCTCACTGGCTCAAGGTCGACTTAGCCTTCCATCTTTCTGAGGTCGATAAAATGAGGACCCAGATTGTTGGGGGGGGGGGGGGAGAGGCTGACTCTGTTAACTGCTTAGAGGGGGCTGTAAAAGCCCGGTGAAAGCGGTGTATAAGTCTAAGTGCTGGTGCTGTCTAGTTCCTGCTTGTTTGACCATTGGACTATCTGATTGATTGATTGGTTGGTTGGTTGGTTGGTTGATTGATTGGTTGATTGGTTGATTGGTTGATTGGTTGATTGGTTGATTGATTGATTGATTGATTGATTGATTGATATTATTTATTTATTTATTTATTCATTCATTCATTCATTCATTCATTTATTTATTTATTTATTTATTTATTTATTTATTTATTCAATACACAAATACATAGGAACAAAAATAGACATGTAGTAATATATATAAGGGTAAAGTGAACTTAGAGGAGAGAATATATGAATGAAAGAAAATATATATGATAAATGAGAGAAAGGAAAGACAATTGGACAGGGGACGAAAGGCACACCAGTGCATTTATGTACGCCTCTTACTGGCCTCTTAGGAACCTGGAGAGGTCAAGCGTGGAAAATCTAAGGGAGAAATGTTGGGGGTTAGGGGTTGACACAATTGAGTCCGGCAATGAGTTCCATGCTTCGATAGCTCAATTGTTGAAATCATATTTTTTACAGTCAAGTTTGGAGCGGTTCGTATTAAGTTTGAACCTGTTGCGTGCTGTTGTGTTGTTGCGGTTGAAGCTGAAGTAGTCATTGACCGGTAGGACATTGCAGCATATGATCTTGTGGGCAATGCTCAAATCGTGTTTTATTGTGACTCTTGGTCCATACATCAATTACAGGTAATCTACCTGTCCTTATGTTTCTAATGCTGGGGTACAGTAATTATGTAAGAGTTGCCCTTGTAAGTCTCCCAGTGCTTTAACCACCTAGGGAACATTACTACAGGTAGTCCTTGACCTATGGCCTCATGTGGAACCCGAACGTCCATTGCAAAGCTGTGCAGTTGTTCAGTGAGTTGCATCCATTGTTGTGACCTATGGTTGTTGGATTGCTGCAGTGAATCGCATGGTCATGAAATGGATCTTGCTTCTGTCCTTCCTTCCACCCTTCCCGGAATTGCATCATTCTTGCCTTGATCGATAGATGATGTGCCATCAAGTTGGTGTCAACTCTTAGGAGTCCACATCGATAAGTTTTCTCTTCAACCAGCTCCTTCAGGTCTTTCAACGGTGTCTCCACCATCATTGTAACCAAGACCATTCACCTTGCTGCTGGTCCCCCTCCTCTTCTACTTTCCTCCCAAAGTCACAGATGCCATGCACACCTGGAGAGCATCGTGGAATTGGGGCGAGTTGCGTAATGTGTGTTATAATGACATCATGTCATGTGTGACATCACTGCCCTACCTTACCTGCCTCCTATTGGCCATAGCATCGGTCACTAAAAGTTTTAGTCATTTGTCTGTGAAAATATTACAGATCCCCTCATATCCTGGATACAAATTGTTTCAACTCCTATCCTCAAAATGATGCTATAGAACAGTGTTTCCCAACCTTGGCAACTTGAAGATATTTGGACTTCAATTCCCAGAATTCCCCAGCCAGCATTTGCTGGCTGGGGAATTCTGGGAGTTGAAGTCCAAATATCTTCAAGTTGCCAAGGTTGGGAAACACTGCTATAGAGCACTGCACACGAGAACAACTAGACACAAGGACAGTTTTTCCCCAAAAGCCATCACTCTGCTAAACAACTACTGTATTTTTGGAGTATAAGATGCACCAGAATATAAGACGCACCTTAGTTTTTGGGGAGGAAAATAGGGAAAAGAATCTGCTTACCAGGTATTCACCTGGCTAGCGTCTTTAGTCTGGTCAGCTTCAGCACATTGTTTTATCCCCTGGTCAGGGCTTTAAAAAAACTTTATTCAGAGAGAGTAACAATGAAAGAGCCTGCAAGCCAGTAAGAGCCCGGAACATCATTAGCACCTGGAAAGAAACAGTCTGAGCAAGTAGAGCAATGGAAAAAACCCTGCAAAGACTTAGGGCTTGGAAAACATTCTTCTTTGCAGAGTGTAACAATGAAAGAGCTTGCAAGCTGGTAAGAGCTGGGAACATTGTTAGCGCCTGGTTAGGGCTGGAAAGAAACTTACTCAGAGCAATTTAGAGTAATGAAAAAACCCTGCAAAGACTTAGGGCTTGGAAAACATTCTTCTTTGCAGAATGTAACAATGAAAGAGCTTGCAAGCTGGTAAGAGCTGGGAACATTGTTAGCACCTGGTTAGGGCTGGAAAGAAACTTACTCAGAGCAATTTAGAGTAATGAAAAAAACCCTGCAAAGACTTAGGGCTTGGAAAACATTCTTCTTTGCAGAGTGTAACAATGAAAGAGCTTGCAAGCTGGTAAGAGCTGGGAACATTGTTAGCACCTGGTTAGGGCTGGAAAGAAACTTACTCAGAGCAATTTAGAATAATGAAAAAACCCTGCAAAGACTTAGGGCTTGGAAAACATTCTTCGCAGAGAGAAACAATGAAAGAGCCTGCAAGGTAAGAGCTGGGAAGATCGTTAGCAGTGAGCTAGGGATGGGGGCGAAAAAAAGCTACATTCAGAGTATAAGACACACCCTAATTATCAGCCTCTTTTAGGGAGGAAAAAGTTGCGTCTTAGACACCAAAAAATATGGCAATTCCCACAACACTGTCAAATAATTTACTAAAGCTATTATTCTTTTCTTCCCTCCTAGTATCAATCTCCTCCCACTTATGACTTGTACCTTGTTGCTTGTATCTTTCAATCATATTGTTTTTATTTGTTTCCTAGTATGATTTGATAGCTTATTAGTAACCTTGACTATCACTAAGTGTTCTACTTTTTTATTCTTGATGAATGTATTGTATTCTCCTTACGTGCACTGGGAGCATATACACCTAAGGCAAATTGTGTGTCCAATCACATTTGGCCAAGAAAAAAATCTATTCTGAATTCTAGTCTATATTCTATATATACAGTATATTGTCCAGAAGTTATAGAGTCTCCTGCTTCAGCAGAGGGGGTTGGACTAGAGCAGTGATTTTCAACCTTTTTTGAGCCGCGGCACATTTTTTACATGTACAAAACCATGGGGCACATTGAGGGGGGGGGGGGGCTAAAAAAAGTTTGGACAGAAAATTATCTCTTCCTTTCGCTCTATTTCTCCCTTCCTCTTTTTCTCCCTCTTTTTTCTCTCTCTCTCCATCCCTCTTTCTCTCTCCCTTCTTTCCTCTTTTTTGCTCTATTTCTCTCTCCCTCCCTACCTCCCTCTATTTCTTTCTCCCATCTTCCCTTCCTCTCTTTCTCTCTCTCTTTCTTGCTTTCTTTCTTGCTCTCCCTTGCTTTCTTTCTATCTTATTCTCTTTCTCTCTCTCTTGCTTTCTTTCTCTTTCTTTCTCTCTTGTTTTCTTTCTCTCTCTCTTGCTTGCTTTCTCTTTCTTTCTCTCTCTTTTGTTTTCTTTCTCTCTCTGAGCTTCGCGGCACACCTGACCATGTCTTGCGACACACTAGTGTGCCACGGCACACTGGTTGAAAAACACTGGACTAGAGGACCTCCAAGGTCCTCCAAGGTTGGCCATTCTATAAAAAGAGGATACGATTGAATTGTCATGGAGAAGGGGGTCGAGACAAGGACATCACTTCAGGAAGAATGGACATCTCCATCAGCCCGTTCCACAGGGGTGGCCCTGGACTCTTCCACAAAGGGAAGAGGGAGGCCAGAGGTCCCCCATCCCACCCACCCGCCCGCCCCCTCCTCTCCCATCCCCACAAAGCAGGCTTTCCACCTCCATCCCTACCCACCGCCACTGAGCCAGAGACTCAGAACCTCCTGAAAACCAGCCCCTCCTTTTTCAATTTCCTAAAGCTTCCAGCAACCCAATGGCCTGTGAAGCTCCGAGGGGACAGGCAAGATGGTGAGGACAGAGAGAGAGAGAGAGAGAACTAATAATAAAAGTTTCCTGCCTCCTGCCTCCCTTTCAGAAAGTCAGAGGTTCAGGCCAAAAGCGGGAGAACTCTTTCCTCCTATGATTTGATTGCTTATTTGTACCTGGACTATCATTAAGTGTGGTACCTTATGATTCTTGATTAACTTATCTTTTCTTTTATGTATACTGTACTGAGAGCATCTGCACCAAAGACAAAATCCTTGTGTGTCCAGTCACACTTGGTCAATAAAGAATTCTATTCTATTATGTTCTGTTCTATTCTATTCTCTAATTCTATTCTACTTTCTATTATCATATTCTATTCTATTTTCAGTCCATTGTTCTGTTCTGTTCTGTTCTATTATATTCTCATTCTGTTATTCTATTCTGTTCTGTTCTATTCTATTCTCATTCTGTTATTCTATTCTGTTCTGTTCTATTCTATTCTCATTCTGTTATTCTATTCTGTTCTGTTCTATTCTATTCTCATTCTGTTATTCTATTCTGTTCTGTTCTGTTCTGTTCTATTCTATTCTATTCTAGTCTAGTCTAGTCTAGTCTAGTCTAGTCTAGTCTATTTTTATTCCCTATTCCATTCCTATTCCTATTCCATTCCTATTCCTATTCTATTGTACTTTCTATTATCATATTCTATTCTATTTCCATTCCATTATTCTATTGTATTCTATTCATATTCCTATTTCTATTCTCTCTTCTAACCAGCCCGGAAACCCGTCTTTCTCTTGGAGAAGGCCACCCTCCTCTCCATTTCCACCTTCCTTCTCCCCTCTCCCATCCTACCACCACCACCACCACTTACACACACGCGCGCGCGCGCACACACACACATACTAACGACCCCTCCCCAAAGCCAGGAAAAACACAGAGGAGGAGGAAAAGTAGCAGATCGCCCAGCCGAGAGCCGGCCGCTTTGCTGCCTTTCCACGCGACCCACAGCCCTGCAGGGGGAATGAAACGTTCACTCTTGCAATCTGCTTCTCATTTTCCGCGGGGAATTGACGTTTCTCTACCTCCCCCCGCCCGCCCGGTCCTCTCCCCGACTCTCTCCGCCGTCCTATTTAACCCCTGGATCTATTGAACCTTCCTTCTCACCCACCACCACCAAGTCCTAGCCCCCAACCCCCTTTTTTTCTTAAAAGCAAAGCCCGCCTGGGCTCAGTTATCTTCTCTGTTGCGTTTCTCTTTTCTCTCTTTATCTCTCTCTCTCTCCCTCCCTCCCTCTCTCTTCTCTCCCTCCTTCCTTCTCTCTCTTTCTCCCCCTCCCCCCTCCCGCTCTCTCTTTCTCTTCTCTCCCTCCTTCCTTCTCTCTCTTTCTCTCTCTCTTTCTCTTCTCTCTCTGTCCCCGGTTTTTCGCCCCCCTCCTTCCTTCCTCCTCCTTTTCCTCTGCTCGGTTCCTCCCAGTTCTTCACGCTGAGCCATTGGGGTGGGGTGGGGTGGGGGGAGAGAGAGACGGATTGGGGAACCTCGGCCAAGCGTGCCAAGGAGCAGAGAGAAGGAGGGGGGGGGTCCCGGTTTCGCAGCCGCAGCAGCCTGCAGATGTTTCGGCGTGTCTTTTTTTATCTGCTCGCCCTCGGAGAGGAGAGTTTCTCCCACCCACCCACCTACCACTACCTCTTTTCTCCTCCTTCCCTGCCCGGTTTTTGCAAGCGCCGCGTACCTACCTTGGAGCAGCTGCTGGGTTCCTCCGAAGTGAGCGCTCCAAAAGTCTGAAGTCGCTTCGGCTTCGGGCAGAATTTGACGTTTCCCGGCGAGCGATCGACTTCCTTTTACCTGCGCCCTTTCCTCGCAGTAAGTGGGGTCTATTTTTTTCCCTCTTTCCCGGGAGAAAGCCTGAGCGGGTCCTTAGCAAAGGGGGGGGGACTCAGTTGGGTGCCCTCTGTCCCTTCACGCGACCCCCCACTCCCCTCCATCACTTCCCAAATTTCTTTTGGACGTATTTTTAAAGCCCAGTCTGCAGGAGAATTGATTGGGGGGGGGGCGGGAGAATCCCCGTTCTGTCCTGATTCCTTCTTCTTATTTTCTAAAGGAAATGAGACTATTTATCCCTGTGGTTCCTTGTTTATAGATAAGTGGAAGAGAATATTGCCATCCTTGTTTTATTAGGTGAAAGAAAGATCTTCTTGTTGTTGTTGTTGTTATTATTCTTCCTTATATAGACAAGCAGAAGACCTGTATTGCTATTGGTAGAGTGGAAGATCTTTAATTATTTTTTTTTTAAAAAAAAAGTTTATAAAAAGGGGAAATTCACCTATTCTTCCTGTTTAGGGGCAGATGGAAAATCCTCGCATTGTTATTTACTACTACTACTACTACTACTACTACTACTACTACTACTACTACTACTTCTTCTTCTTCTTCTTCTTCTTCTTCTCCTCCTCCTCCTCCTCCTCCTCTTATTATTATTATCATTATTATCATCATCATCATAAAAAAACATTAATACACAGCAAATGAGATTGATATGCTGGATTTCGTATCACAATATTACAAGTCGAACACTTCCCAAGCGTCTAGAACTGTGTTATGTTTGACTTATTATTGTTGTTGTTGTTGTTATTGCTGCTGCTGTTGTTATTATTATTTCTGTTTATAGACAAGTGGAAGATGGTGGATGAGAAGCAGGGTTTGTCATACAGGTAGCCAGAGATTGAGCATTTTGATCCACATACCAGCTTCCTTCCCAAGGACCTGAAACAGTTATAATTATTACACAGATATAGGCACGGCTGTCCGTCAAAGGGAAAGTGCGTTTAATGGAGGGTTCTTCCCCTCTCTTTCCATCCTTTTATTAAAACTCTCTTCTTGCTTTTTCTTCCTTTATTTCCCCATGGAATCCTTTCATCTGGCAGGTTAAATGAAAAGGAGGAAGTTTTTAAAAAAGCCCAGATAGGATGCAACCTGGGCCCTTCAGAGGCTGTGGGTGGGTGGGTGGGGGCAACTGTACTGTAGAGCAAATTGGCAGTTTAAGCACTTTGTCTCCAAACGTGATTGATCGATTGGAAGGGTTATTTGATGTCCCGGCTGGAAAAACAGGACAGTGTGTTGGGCTACTACTACACTGTGCTGAGTTGTGGCAACCCCTCGGTGCAAGTCCTGAAATGAAATGCCGAAGATTATAGGAGGGTTATAAAAAAAAAAAAAAAGAGGGAAAGATAAGTTTATGGCTCACAGGAGAATCACGTCCCGGCTGGCTCTCAACCAGAAATGTTTAAGAGTTGTGCGGGGCTGGGGGAAAATTTTATAAGCCTCTCAAGCAGAGATTTTGCAGATGGTGTGCATATGTGCACTCTCCTTGTCGCACGCTGCGTCGCTGGCCACATGTGTGGCATTTCTATCAGAGATGCCAGATGCTTTGGAAAAGGATGTCTCTGGCTTTGCACATCTGGAAGGAAGGGATCAAACGCAAACGTTTCCCTGGATTGTTTCTCCTGGTGAGCTTGGCCAAGAGATGCTCCCTTGGCATTGACCATAGCCATCTCTATTTCTTCAGTAGGACAGAGAGGTCAACGCTAGATGAACCTTCTTGTTGGGTTTGGCAAAGGTTCCTCATCCAGATCTTATAACTCTTTCATCTTGTTGGAGAGAGAGTTGGGCATAGAGCAGAGAGGGGTGGCATACAAATCTAAATAATAAATAAATAAATAAAATAAATAAAATAAATAAATCTGGGTCCAACACTAAGGACGTTCCTCCAAGTTGCTAGATTTCCAAAGGGTTGTGTTTATTTTGTTTGTCAAACATGTACAAGACAGCAGGTATTGGTATAAACATAAACATAAGTAAAGTAAGTACAAGTATATTAGGACAATAGGACAGTAGGACAGGGACGGTAGGCACAATGGTGCGCTTATGCACTTAGGAATTGTGTGAGGTCAACTTTAGACAGTCTAAGGTGAAAGTTTTTGGGGTTTGGGGAAGAAACCACAGAATCAGGTTGTGAATTCCAGGCATTGATCACTCTGTTGCCGAAGTCCTATTTGCTGCAGTCGAGTTTGGAGCCAAATAGAATACCCTATGAGACTAGACTTCCAATCCTGGGCCTAGAACTAAGACGCCTTAAACAAGATCTAAGTATTGCCCACAAGATCATATGCTGCAACATCCTGCCTGTCGGCGACTACTTCAGCTTCAACCACAACAACACAAGAGCACACAACAGATTTAAACTTCATATTAACCGCTCCAAAATTGACTGTAAAAAATATGACTTCAGTAACCGAGTTGTCAAAGTGTGGAACTCATTACCGGACTCCATAGTGTCATCCCCAAACCCCCAACACTTTACCCTTAGATTATCTACGGTTGACCTATCCAGATTCCTAAGAAGTCAGTAAGGGGCGAGTACAAGTGCACTAGAGTGCCTTCCGTCCCCTGTCCTATTGCTCTCCTATATCTCCTATACCTTTCTTCTATTCCTATATCTCTTCTTCTATTCTTTCATTGATATGTTCTATTCCTATATCTTCTTTTCTATTCTTTCTTAGATATATTTTACTATGAGTATCTCCTCTATAACCTTCATCATGTATTTTACTATGTGTATATAGATATATACCCACTAAAACCCTCATTGTGTATTGGAATAAATAAATAAATAAATAAATAAACAAACAAACAAATAAATAAATAAATAAATAAATAAATAAATAAATAAATAAATAAGTTTGAATCGATTGTGTATATTCTTGCGATTGAAGTTGAAGTATTCACTGACAGGCAGGACATTGTGGTGGATTTTATGAATTACGATTTTATGAATTACATTTAAATCAGATCGAAAGCAATGAAGTCCTAAGCTAGCTAAGCCTAAAATTTCAAGTCTGGTGGAATAATGTATTCTGTGGCAAGTAGAGGAGTGGAGGACTCTTCTTGTGAAATATTTCTGCATTGATGTCAGATATACAGTATGGGTTCCAGACGGGTGAATTGCATTTGAGAATTGGTCCAGCAAAAGTTTTGCACGCTCTGGTTAGCAGTGTAATATTGCCAGAGAAGAAGCTGTGCAAGATTAGATTAATAACTCTTAGGGCCTTTTTGGCGTTGCTGTTACAGTGGGCTTACATTACATTGCAGGAGTTAAAGCCAACTCCCAGGCTTTCGTAGTGCTGCCTAACAGGTTGTTTTTCTCCGCACATCTGCAGCCCACCAGGCTGAGAAGAATGAATGTCTCCAGCTGTAGAACCCAAGTCACAATGTTTGTTTTTCAGGGCCTCTTTTGATCAGAAGCTACTAGCCTT
This sequence comes from Erythrolamprus reginae, assembly GCF_031021105.1. Lineage (NCBI taxonomy): Eukaryota > Metazoa > Chordata > Lepidosauria > Squamata > Dipsadidae > Erythrolamprus > Erythrolamprus reginae. The sequence goes on from NC_091958.1 coordinate 45,472,316, forward strand.
CATTCTCTCCTCAATATTGCTCAACTCTTTGGCCATTTCACTTTTCCAGTTATTTTCCTGGAATTCAGAGGCATGGGGTTGTTGTTGTTATTTTAAGTATGTCTAGTTTTGTTTTTTAAAATAATAACAATAATAATCCAAGGGACTATTTGGACCGGGAGTCATTACTCACAGTCACTCATGCCCTCATCACCTCGAGGCTCGACTACTGTAACGCTCTCTACATGGGGCTACCTTTGAAAAGTGTTCGGAAACTTCAGATCGTGCAGAATGCAGCTGCGAGAGCAATTATGGACTTCTCTAAGTATGCCCATGTTACACCAACACTCCGCAGTCTGCATTGGTTGCCGATCAGTTTCCGGTCACAATTCAAAGTGTTGGTTATGACCTATAAAGCCCTTCATGGCACCGGACCAGAATATCTTCGGGACCGCCTTCTGCCACACGAATCCCAGCGACCGGTTAGGTCCCACAGAGTCGGCCTTCTTCGGGTCCCGTCGACTAAACAATGTCATCTGGCGGGACCCAGAGGAAGAGCCTTCTCTGTGGTGGCTCCGACCCTCTGGAACCAGCTCCCCCCTGAGATTAGGATTTCCCCCACCCTCCCTGCCTTTCGTAAACTCCTTAAAACCCACCTCTGCCGTCAGGCATGGGGGAACTAAAACATCTCCCCCTTGCCCATGTTGTTTTGCCGTTTGATTGATTGTGTGCTTGTTTTTTATTTATATTGGGATTGTTTTATGAATTTCTTAACTTAAAATTGTAATTGGATTGGTGGGCATTGGATTTCGTCACTATGTACTGTTTTTACTATTGTTGTGAGCCGCCCCGAGTTTGCGGAGAGGGGCGGCATATAAATCCAATAAATCTAATCTAATCTATACCCCTCTCTCAATTTTCAGAATGGGTTAAGAAAGGTTTTCAAGAATCAGTCAGTCCTGAAGGAAAAGTGGGTTTAAGATCCAAGCTGAACCGAAATGTTAAACCAGAAGGCATCAGTTTTCCTAGACAAATTAATTCCCATAGGGGAGAAGAATAACTTACTAGTGTTTTGATGACAAAACCAGGGATTTGCTGCTAACAGGCCTCTGTCTTTTGTATCCAGATTATCTGTGGAAGTGGGCAGGTAGACACTGTTCTATGCCAATGTGCCTGGAGGTGTGAGTGAGTGAGCTTTAAGGTCCCATGGACGAGGTCATTCCACTTCAAAGTGATGCTCCTTTTCAACAGCTTCCAGTTCTGGTGTTCTGGAGCTTTCTATTGGCAGGAGTCTTGCCTTCATTCTTCCAGCCTTTCATCTCGCAAAAGAAGAAACAAGTTTGTCATTCTCACAGGGTTCTTACTAATCTTTGCGAAATCCAAGATGAAAAATAGGAAAATAGAGTTGGAAGGGACCTTGGAGGTCTTCTAGTCCAACCCCCTGCTTAAGCAGGAAATCCTACCACTCCAGACAGATGGTTGTCCAACATCTGCTTAAAAACTTCCAGTGTTGGAGCATTTACAACTTCTGGAGGCAAGTCGTTCCACTGATTAATTGTTCTAACGGTCAGGAATGTTCTCTTTAGTTCTAGATCGGTTCTCGCCTCGGTTAGTTTCTCCTTACTTCTAGGTCAAGTCTCTCCTTGGTTAGTTTCCATTCATTTCTTCCTGTCCTGCTTTCAAGTGCTTTGGAAAATAGATTGACCCTCTTGTCTTTATAGGATGCTAATTCACCAAGCTGAAATGGAGGTTCTTTGTTGAGAATTGCCAAGGAAGTTTATGGGTTCCCACTTCCAAATTTTACATGGTTGGTGCTGGGAGTATCAAATGTCCAAAACTTTGGACATACCTTCATCCATTGCCTGTTCCTATCTGAAACAGGCTGGGAAGTAAATCTAGGATTATTTTGCATGAGAATACGTGCTGTTCTTAGGAGCCCATTCTATTTATTTATTTGTATTTATTTTATTGATTGATTGATTTTGTCCAATACACAATGATGGTTTTAGTGGGTATACACATAGTAAAATACATAATGAAGGTTATAGAGGATATACTGATAGTAAAATGTATCTAAGAAAGAATAGAAGAGAAGATATAGGAATAAAACATATCAATGAAAGAATAGAAGAAGAGATATAGGTATAGGAGATATAGGAGAGCAATAGGACAGGGGACGGAAGGCACTCTAGTGCACTTGTACTCGCCCCATACTGACCTCTCAGTCATTTTTTAAAAATATCAGACAATTCTGCCATTGTCCCATAAATTCAGAGTTGCTTAGAGGAGCCAGGACAGCTCAGCGGTCAAAATGCAGTATTGCAGGCTAATTCTACCTGGGTAAAATGTGGACCCAGATGGCTGGGGGCAAGATGCTATCTCTGTAAACTGCTTAGAGAGGGCTGAAAAGGACTGTGAAGCACTGTGAAGTCTAAGTGCTTTTGCTATTGCTTTGCCCTGTCTCTGTTCTCCATTGTGTTTCGGCTAGGCCATGGAACACTAATTTTTTAAAGATTGCTTTTTATCCCACCTTTATTGTTTTTATAAATAAATCAAGGCAGCAAAACATGCCTAATACTCCTTCCCTGTCTTATTTTCCTGAAGGAGAGAGAGAGCGTGTCTGTCTGTCTGTCTGTCTGTCTGTCTGTCTGTCTGTCTGTCTGTCTGTCTGTCTGTCTATCTATCTATCTATCTATCTATCTATCTATCTATATCTATATGTAATCTATATATCTATATCTATATCTTTATATATATGTGTGTGTGTGTGTGTGTGTGTGTGTGCGCGCGCGCGCGTGTGTGTATCAAATGTTTTTAGCTGAATTTTTTTTTAAATTAAGGGAGACTAAGATGGTACCATTTCGGCCTTGTTCTGGCCTCATCAGCTAGCCACACCCTTCCTTACTGGGATTCGATCTGACGGTCTTGGTATATTCGGGTTTCTTCCCATGTAGGATTTAGAAATTTCTGGCGACGTTTCGAAGAGGTCCCACTCGTCATCTTCAGGCTGGTGTTTCTGTCCTTGTTTCTGTCCTTGTTTCTGTCCTTGTTCTAAGGTGTTCGCCTTAGAACAAGGACAGAAACACCAGCCTGAAGATGACGAGTGGGACCTCGTCGAAACGTCGCCAGAAATTTCCAAATCCTACACGGGAAGAAACCCGAATATACCAAGACCGTCATACCTGTACCCGTGAAAATCTACGAATATATATATATATCTCACATGTTTTTGCTGAATTTTTAAAATTAAGGGAGACTAGGATAGCGCTATTTCAGCCTTATTCTGGCCTGTGACGTTCCTTCAATATACCAGGGTGACAGAAAAAACATATATGTAACACACACACACACACATACACACACACACACACACACACACATATATTTCTCTCCACAATTTTCATATATTTATCAATGCATATACCTTAAAATATATCAATAATATACCCAATTATAAATTTTCATCTAATCTATCATGAATCAATATCCTAGTTTTGCACCTATTTTATACTGCTACTTATCAGTCTGTTTTTCCCCACCTACTATCTCCATCTCCTCCCTCTACCTTATTACGCCTTTTCTCCTCCTTCCTACTTTCCTCCACTCCTTCTCTTCTCTCTTCTCCTTTTCCTTCCTCTTTCTCCTTCTTTACCTTTCCCTGAGTGATTCTTATCCTGATTCATCTCATGTTTAACAGACTAATAACTTGTTCCCATACCTTTTTAATAACTCTCAATATCTCTTCAAAATTTGTTATTCTTAAATTGTTTCCATATATACAATTCTTTATTTTGGGTATATGCTATTTATCTAAAGCTGCCTCCTCAAAACATAATTTTGGCATCTGGGTCCACCACCATTCATTGTCCATTTTCTTCTTTTATAAATCGTTCTATGATTATATTAATGTATGGGTGCAGTTTTATGATTGGATAATAAATGAATATACACAGATATTAACGCAGCTGCATTTCATGCAGCCCTAGAATAGGGGTAGGCAAAGTTGGCTCTTCTATGACATGTGGACTTCAACTCCCAGAATTCCCCAGCTAGCATGATTGGCTGAGGAATTCTGGGAGTTGAAGTTCACAAGTCATAGAAGAGCCCACTTTGCCAACCATTGCAGAACTCTCAGTTTCTAGCCTGGTGCTTTAATTATTAGACCAAAGTGGCTCTCAATCAATTGGTCAGAGGCAGGATTTTCCGAGCAGAAAGCCTGTCACTGAACCTGCCCTGAAGGGCCAAATCCAAATCCTTTTTGAATAACTTAATTAATTTTAGAAAATATTCAATTTGCTCCTCCTTAACCTTTCCTCTTTGAAGTGCTCTGATTTTGAAATGTGAGATGGGGAGAAATACAAGGCAGGTTGGAGAAAGTATTCTAACAGGTGGGCTCCTGAGAACCAAAGCTGCCTGTGTCTCTGTGGTCGGAGTAAAACAAGAACATAAGAACGGTTGCAGAATTTGGGTCTGGCTAGTTTGGAGAAAAGAAGGAAACAGGGGTGACATGATAGCAGCTTTCCAGTACTTTACTGGAAGATTACTTGCAGGACCGATCAGGTCCCAAAGAGTCAGCCTTCTCTAGGTCCCGTCAGCCAGACAATGTTGCTTTGCAGGGCTTAGGGGAAGAGCCTTCTCTGTGGCAGCCCCAGCCCTCTGGAATCAGCTCCCCCTGGAGGTTCGCACTGCCTCCACCTTCCTTGCCTTCTGTAAGAGTCTTAAGACTCACCTATGTCGCCAGGCTTGGGGCAATTAGGTCTCAGCCCCCTGGCCAACGAAATGAGATATATGTTGCATGATTGAACTGGTATGATCCTAATCTCTGGGGGGAGTTGGTTCCAGAGGGCTGGGGCCGCCACAGAGAAGGCTCTTCCCATGGGTCCTGCCAGATGAGATTTTTTAGTCAACGGGACCCGGAGAAGGCCAACTCTGTGGGACCTACAAATCTAACTAACTAACTAACTAACTAACTAACTAACTAACTAACTAACTAACTAACTAACTAACTAAACAAACAAACAAACAAACACATTTGCGAGTCTGCCACAACGTAAATGCTGGGCACAATTGTGGTCATAAGTTAAGGACTACCTATAGATGTTCCTTTAATAATAATGACAACAGAAACAATAACAATAACAACAGCAGAGTTAGAAGGGACCTTGGAGGTCTTCTAGTCCAACCCCCTTTATGGCAAAATATACAAATAGCATTTATGTTGTTAAGTGAGAGGTTGGTCAAGTGAGTTTTGCCCTGTTGGACAACATTTCTTGTCACTGTTGTTAAATGAATCGCCCCAGTTTTTAAAATTAGTTAACAAAGTTATGAGGTGATTCTGGCTTCCCTATTGACTTCGCTTCTCAGAAGGTCGCAGAAGGGGATCAGGTGATCCCAGGACACTGCAACTGTCATAAAGCATCATGACTGACAAGGTCCCTTCCAACTCAGTTAATGTATTCATCCAAATTTTGATCACACAACTACGAGGCTGTTGCAACAGTCTCAAATGTGAAAAACAATCATACGTCTCTTTTTCAGTGTCATTATAACGTCAAATGGTCACTAAATAAAAGTTGTAAATCAAGAGCTATCTGTATATTTCGCTTTGACAGAAAACTATTCTATTTTAATTAATTAAAAGTTAATTAATTTAACTTTTTTCCCCCAGCAAACAATACATAATTTCTGCACAAAGTGTTGTATCTGGGTCACATTTGGTAATCATGCGTATTTTTTCAATACATAATCAATTCCATTATTTATCTCTCTATTTCAATTCCAACCCATAGTATTATCCATACTTATTTCATTACCTTAATTGATTTTCTTTTTATTACGTACATAATTTACGAATTGCCCAAATTTCTGGTCCCTTTCACTCACATCAATTCATTATAATATGGACTACATATATTTCTCGTATTTTCTAGCTTTCTATATTGCAGCTTCTCTCTATATTTTAATTACTTCAATTTATCTCAAGCTATTTTTACTTCTTAAACATGGGAGAGGAACATGGACAAAAAAGATGCGTTTGCCGTCCTATAATGTGTGAGATGAAGGACCTTTGTGTGCCCTTATTCTATTTTTTATTTTTTCTCCTTTTCCTTTCCCGTGAAACTTCCTTCTATTTTTAATTACTTCAATTTATCTCAAGCTATTTTTATTTCTAAAACATGGGAGAGGAACGTGAATAAAAAGGATGGGTTTGCCATTATCCAGAGAGGGGCGGCATACAAGTCTAATAAATAATAATAATAATAATAATAATAATTATTATTATTATTATTATTATTATTATTATTATTATTATTATTATTATTCATTCATTCATTCATTCATTTATTTATTTATTTATTATTTATTTATTTAGATTTGTATGCCGCCCCTCTCCGCAGACTCGGGGCGGCTCACAACAAAGTGAAACAATTTACAACAAATCTAAATTACAGTTTAAAAATATTTTAAAAACCCCATTTTCTAAACAAACATACAGACAGACATACCATTCATAAATTGTATATGCCAGGGGGAGATGTCTCAGTTCTCCCATGCCTGACGACAAAGGTGGGTCTTAAGGAGCTTACGAAAGGCAAGGAGAGTAGGGGCAGTTCTAATCTCCGTGGGGAGTTGGTTCCAGAGGGTTGGGGCCGCCGCAGAGAAGGCTCTTCCCCTGGGGCCCGCCAACCGACATTGTTTAGTTGACGGGACCTGGAAAAGGCCCACTCTGTAGGACCTAATCGGTCGCTGGGATTATCATTATCATCATTATTATTATTATCATTGTCATTGTCATTATTATTGTTATTATTATTATTATTATTATTATTATTATTATTATTATTATATAATAGGTGAGCTGATAGATGTTGGATAACACTTTGTCTGGTGTAGGGTTTCCTGCCTAAGCAGAGGGTTGGACTAAAAGACCTCCAAGGTCCCTTCCAATTCTTTTGTTGTTGTTGTTGTTATTATTATTATTATTGCTGTTGTTATTATTAATAATAATAATAATAATTTATTATTAATTTATTATTATTATTATTAACAACAACAACAAAACAACAACAACAAAACAACAACAATAATAATAAATTAATTTTATTTTGTCTCCTTCTTCCCCCCCTTGCAACTTCTCTCTATATTTTCATTACTTCAATATATCTAAAAGTTAGTTTTTAGTTTCTAAAACACGCAACAGAAACATGAATAAAAAGGATGGGTTTGCTGTCCTAATGATGGGGCTTTATAGGAGTCACCTCCCTACCCCTGATTCTTGATTTGCACTTTTTTTTCTTCTCCTTCTCCTTCTCCTCCCCCTTGACTCTTCTTACCTTTTTCTTCCTCCCATCTTCTTTCTCTTTCTGTTTCTATTCCCTCTTCTATTCTTACTGTTCTTTCCTACTTTAACGGCGTCTTTTCTCCTCAGACATAACAACGCCGCCTTCCATTGCCGCCATCTTGGGAGAATATCTCTTCTCTTTCTTCTTCCTTCAGCCATTTAATGGGACACTAAAGACTTGTTATCTTGCTGTCTGGGACTTTCTTGGTTCAATCTGGCCCACCTTTGGATTTTGAAGGAGAGGCTATTTCCTGCCCAAAGTTGTGGGACTGGCTATTTTCCCCCCAAGGGCTGAGCAAAAAATAATGTTTTACAAAATTCTCCCTCGATTTCGAAAAGGTGAAATGGGGATGTGAGGAAATAGTTAGAGTTTCTTGGCAAATTAGGCCCAACTGTGCGTCAGCATCACCAAGGATGGCTTGCGAAGATAAATAAAAAGATGGAGTTTGACCCCGTGTCCACTGACTGCTGTGGAGAAAACTGTAGGTCTTCAGGCAATTAGGTTCAGTGGATGGTCCTAATAAACTTGCATTGGGCCAGAATACCTCCAGGACCATCTTCTGCTGTATGAATCCAAGCAGCCGATTAGGTCCCACAAAGTGGGCCTTTTCCGGGTCCCATCGACTAAGCAATGTCGTCTGGCGGGGCCCAGGGGAAGAGCCTTCTCTGTGGCAGCCCCGGCCCTCTGGAACCAACTTCCCCCGGAAATCAGAACCGCCCCCACCCTCCTTGTCTTTCGTAAGTTGTTGAAAACTCATCTCTGCCACCCTAACTACTGTTTTATGTATGGTTTGATTGAGCTGTGTGATTATTTTATTAATAAGGTTTTTAAATTGTGTTTTTAGCTATTGGATTTGTACATTGTTATTATTGTTGTGAGCTGCCCCGAGTTCTCGGAGGGGGGCGGCATACAAATCTAATAAATAATAATAATAATAATAGTAGTAGTAGTAGTAGTAGTAGTAGTAGTAGTAGTAGTAGTTGTGAATTCCCCCCATTCCTCCATAATTTTATAGATGATGGTTGGTTGCACAGTTGGCCAGATGTTTAGACTGGATCTGCATTTTTTAGCTCTATACCTGTACCTAGCAAGAGTTTTCCAAGGACCTGGCATAGGCAAAGGTTGCTGCTTTTTCAATTGACTGATGCAGAGTTTATCAATACTAAAGATGGTGATCTCCTCCTCTTCTTCCTCCTCCTCCTCCTCAAAAAGTGGCCAGGATTCTTTTCTATTCCATTCTATTCCGTTCCGTTCCATTCCATTCTTCTTTCCTTCCTTCCTTCCTTCTTTCCTTCTCCTCCCCCTCTTCCTCCCGCTTCCTTCTCTTCCTCCTCTTAAAAAGTGATTAGGGTTCCTTATTTCCTTCCTTCCTTTCTTCCCTCCTGTCCTCCTCTTCATCCTCCTCCCCCTCCCCTCCTCCTCTTTCTCCCTCCCCCCCCTCTGTTTAAAACATGATCTGGGTTCTTCCTTCTTTCTTTCCTTCCTTCCTTCCTTCCTTCCTTCCTTCCTTCCTTCCTTCCTTCCTTCCTTCCTCCACCTCAGCATTAGGCAGCATTATGGCTGTTAACAGTACTTAACTGGGCTGGTCAGTTGACCCTTGCAACTGTTTCTGAAACTGCTGATTTGCGTATGAAACTGAGCAAAAAAATGCACCTGCTTTTCTTCCAACAGCATCTTCTATTCCAACATATAGCTTGGCTCACCTTTTGAGCTACATGCACCAGATTTATATGAGTGGGTTAGCAGCATCTGCTGAGACGCCTCTTAGCTTGCTTGGTGGTTCAGTTTTAGGATTTGCTTTTCTGTTCTGTCAAGCTTCTTAGTCTAAAACTCTGCTAAGCTAGTGGCGGTACTCCTTCTGTTATTGTAGTTTGAGTCTTCATTCTGAGATGTAGTAAGAAGGCATGAGGGGGATGTGGAGCTTGAAGGGGTCTTTCCTTGGATGCAGTTTTCATTGAAGCAAAGTGGAACCCACTACCCCATATTTTAGATTCCTTACTGCAATTGGTGGTTTTAAAAAGCTCAGCAAAGGCAGTTCTGGATAGGAGACCACAAGGAAATCCAGGGTTATAGATAGTGATGGGCTGCCAAAAATTTTACCGCCACGCTGTGGGAATGGGTTATTTTGTGGGTGCGGCTTGCTGGTCGTGTGACCAGGTAGGAGTGGCTTGACAATCATGTGACTGGGGATGGCTTAAAGGTCATCTGACTGGGTGGGAGTGGCTTATCGACCAAGATAAGTTTTCAAAGAGGTGCTTGGACTCTTTTTCATTTGAGTAAGTCCCATTATTTGAATAGACACAAAAAAGGACAAATGATAGACAGCATTATTTGTTGAGGAGCACAGTAACCTTTTAAGGTTTTGTACTGAACCCTCAAGTTTCAATATGATAACAGATTAGGCAAGTAGCTCAATTTTCTTTAATTGCTATAAAAGTTCAGTTCTAGATAATGATTAAAATGTCTGGGTAAAAACCTACTGTTTTATTATTTCCTATTTTAAAAGTAATTAAGGATCATACTAATGTACCAGAAAAGGAAGGACAATAAAAAACCTATTTATTCAATATAGTGCAAAAACTTACTACCCCCACTGCCCCCCCTCCCTGCGGGACAGCAGCCCATTAGTGGTTATAGACTAAATGGGATATTGGAACGGATGGGTGGAATAATATATTTCGTAAGTGATTTCTAACAGTCTCAAAATGGGTGAACAGTGCAGTCAGGCGGTAGGGAAAGCAAGTAGGATGCTTGGCTGCATAGCTAGAGGTATAACAAGCAGGAAGAGGGAGATTATGATCCTGCTATATAGAATGCTGGTGAGACCACATTTGGAATACTGTGTTCAGTTCTGGAGACCTCACCTACAAAAAGATATTGACAAAATTGAACGGGTCCAAAGACGGGCTACAAGAACGGTGGAAGGTCTTAAGCATAAAACGTATCAGGAAAGACTTAATGAACTCAATCTGTATAGTCTGGAGGACAGAAAGAAAAGGGGGGACATGATCGAAACATTTAAATATATTAAAGGGTTAAACAAGGTCCAGGAGGGAAGTGTTTTTAAAAGGAAAGTGAACACAAGAACAAGGGGACACAATCTGAAGTTAGTTGGGGGAAAGATCAAAAGCAACATGAGAAAATATTATTTTACTGAAAGAGTAGTAGATCCTTGGAACAAACTTCCAGCAGACGTTGTAGATAAATCCACAGTAACTGAATTTAAACATGCCTGGGATAAACATATATCCATCCTAAGATAAAATACAGAAAATAGTATAAGGGCAGACTAGATGGACAAGGAGGTCTTTTTCTGCCATCAGACTTCTATGTTTCTATGTAATGGCAACCCCCTTCTGTATCCATGCAAGAAAATGTCACAGGCCTGTCATTGAAGTCCCCCAAAACTTAGCATGTTTGGAGCGGGATTTTTACTTGGGAATTCATAAGTGGAAGTTCAAAAGGTTTATCTTTTAGAGCAATCGATGAAACCTTCTGAAGGTTTAGAAAAGAGAAAGTGCAGCTTAGTTCCTCCTGCCCACCCTCTCCCCAATTACTGGCAACTTAACAACGTGAAAAATATGTGCAACAGATTGCAAACTGTTCCTGCTGGCTTATAATGATTTTGGGGTGATTTTTTTTTTTAACCAACACTTTTGCAGACACTAAGTGTCCTGATCACTGGGAAATGTTGGCTTAAAAGAGATTGTTCTCTCTACTGTCTGGGAATTTCTTTTTTAAAAGAGCCCCAGTCATAAATCCAGATATATTTCCTTGCAGCCTGCTCGTGTAGGACCCAGAACCAGTCTGCATTTTAGGGATGAGTCATTGGCCATATCAGCAAACAAAGCAATACTGACTAAGAACATTCAAATCCCTGATAAAAAGGATATAGACAAATTAATGTCAGTTTCTTTCATTTTTTTATTTTTTTAGTAGGTTTTTATTTATAAAACACAGACAGAAACAGTAAGACAAACAAAACACTAAAAAAAGAAAAAAGATTTGGGCAGTTTTGTGACGTGCCTTCATTATTATTATTATTATTATTATTATTATTATTATTATTATTATTATTATTATTATTATTTAGATTTGTATGCCGCCCCTCTCCGTAGACTGGGGGCGGCTCACAACAATAATAAAAACAATGCACAATAACAATTCTTATAGTTTTTATTTTCTATTACACAGAACATACTTGCATCATATAGATAAAATCTAGGTAATGGTCTTAATTAGTTATATCTATCTTTTTTCCCTTTTATGTCCGAAAACTCTGATCTTTATTGCCCAAATTTCCTATCACTTATTAACCCTCTTGTTCTTTTTTTCTCTTCCCCTTCTTACTAGCCATTCATAAAATTTATCCCAACAGTTGGTAAATTCTTCCTCATCTTTATTTTTTATTTTCTTACCGTAGTTAAGCTGTCCATTTCCACACATACAGTTATTTTTTCAATAGTGTCTTCTTCAGTAGGTATGGTTTCATTTTTCCAGTATTGTACAATTGTTATCCTCGCTCCTGTTATGTGCAGAATTAGGTACAATTGATCTTTATCAAATTTCTCTCGGGCAATTCCTAATTTAAAAAAGTTCAATTTTTCCCTCTATTTTCCTTCCTAATATATCTTCTAACCATAAATGCATTATTCCCCAGAATTTTTTAGTTTTCTCACAATTCCACCACATATTATGAAACAAATTCTTGGTGGCATTTCTTTTCGTTTTTAAATAACATTTATTGATATACAATGTTCAATCGCTTTTCGCGGGGGATGCGTTCCGAGACCGCCCGCGAAAGTTGAATTTCCGCGAAGTAGAGATGCGGAAGTAAATACACTATTTTTGGCTATGAACAGTATCACAAGCCTTCCCTTAACACTTTAAACCCCTAAATTGCAATTTCCCATTCCCTTAGCAACCATTCAGATTATTACTCACCATGTTTATTTATTAAAGTTTATTAAAAAAATATTTATTAAAGGCAGATGAAAGTTTGGCGATGACATATGACATCATTGGGTGGGAAAAACCATGGTACAGTATAGGGAAAACCCCCGCAAAGTATTTTTAATTAATATTTTTGAAAAACCGTGGTATAGACTTTCCGCAAAGTTCGAACCCGCGAAAATCGAGGGAACACTGTATTGAATACATTGTAATTGTCCTGGTATTCCACTTGCTACAAAACAAAGGTGAAAACAAATCACACACACACACACCAGTAATGGGCTGCTGTCCCCACGGAGGGGGGGTAGGGGGGGTAGTAAGTTTATGCACTATTTATTGAATACTTAATAGTTTTATTATTGTCCTTCCTTCTCTAATAACTTAGTAAAGAAAATTGAACTACATGCCTAATCTGTTATCATACTGAACATTATGGGTTCAGTACAAAACCTTAAAATGGTGTTGATTATTACCTTTAAAGCTCTAAATGGCTCAGGGCCAGACTATTTACGGGGCCATCTCCTCCCTCATACCTTGCTGCAGCCAGTAATGGCTTTCTAAAGGTCCCATCCACCAAACAATGTTGGTTGCCTTGGGGGAGAGCCTTCTCTGTGATGGCTCCAACCCTATGGAATCAACTGCCCCCAGAGTTGATAATTTCTTCCTCATCTTTGTTTTTTATTTTCTTAGTTAAGCTGTCCATTTCTACACATATAGTTATTTTTTCAATAGTGTCTTCTTCAATAGGTATACTGTAGTTTCATTTTTCCAGTATTGTACAATTGTTATCCTCGCTCCTGTTATGTGCAGAATTAGGTACAATTGATCTTTATCAAATTTCTTCTTGGGCAATTCCTAATAAAAAAATTCATTTCCCCCCTTTTTTTCCTTCCTAATATATCTTCTAACCATAAATGCAAACAAATAAAAAACCCACCCTGTTTTGCCTCAGAGAATTTCAAAATAAAATACAGTACTGTGTGTCTATAACAGTGAGCTCATAATAGGGCAACTCTATCAATATCAAAATGCCACTTAAATAGTTGAGCTAGTTTCAAACTAGATTTTGATTTTCTTTCTCTCTTCCTTACTCCCATTCTTTTTCTTTCTCTTTTCCTTCCTCTCTTTTTTCTATCTGTTTCTCTCTCTTCCTCTCTTCCTCTCTCTCTCCTTCCCTCTCACTCTTTCCCTTTCGGCTTCTGGGCAGGTTTGGAAAACTCTGAGTTGATGATGATTTTTAAGTGAGCGATTGCTCACTGCTCAGCTTAGAGGGAACTATGCTTCCCACCTCTTTGCCTTGCCCAGTTTTTTAAGTCAGACAGTTGTATCGGCATACAGGTTCCACTTGGCAATCGGCGACGATTTGCCAACTTTTGCAATCCCAGCGAAAATCTCTTTCAAGTTTGCGAACGTCTAAGCTTGCTTTGCGAGCTCCCTGGCTCCTTATTACATTCTTGGTGGGTGTTCGGGCCAAACGTTAAAAAAACCAAAAACAAAAAAAGGAAACCAAAATCTTTGCATTTCAGGCGGAGGCGAAATCTCCTGGCATCAGCCTACGACTGGGATCCACCAGTTTTGCGGGTTTTTTTGTAAAAAAAAAAAAAAAAAAAAGACACATCCCCGGCCGTTTAAAAGAGTTAAGAGGTCCAGTGTTTTCCATCAAGCTCTCTCCTCCGTTCCCGACACGGGTGACAGGCAGCCTTCTATGGAGAAAACAGATGGCACTCTTCCAAGCTGGGATCGAGCGGAAAAAAAAACAGGAACAACAGAAGCTGTGCTCAACACGAACCCACACACACAGCCTCCCCATGTGGGATTCGGAGCAGGGATAATAAAGCTCTGTGCATAGTCCGGGGCCCTTTTCTGAGAACATGTGAGGCAGCCAAACAATGCGGCAGGAATGTGTGAAGGGGTTTAGGATGAGTAGAGCCGGGATTAAAGTCTTGCAAAGCAATGAGCTGGATGCTATTAAAGCATAGCAATAGGCTTATGGCTGGTGCGTCGCAGAGTTGCTTTCTCCCGCCGCTGCCTTTCCTCTTCAGGTTCGGCTGCTGGGGTGCTCGCTCTGCAGACTAATTAATAATAAATAATAATAATAATTTACTTACTTATTTACTTATTTACTTATTTACTTATTTACTTATTTACTTACTTACTTACTTACTTACTTACTTACTTATTTGATTTGTATGCCGCCCCTCTTCAGAGACTCGGGGCGGCTAACAGCGACAATAAAACAGTGCACAATAGTAATTTGGTATTGATGATTAAAAATCTATTAATATAAAACCAAACATACATACATACATACATACATACCATGCATAGAATTGTAAAGGCCTAGGGGGAAAGAGGATCTCAATTCCCCCATGCCTGGCGGCAGAGGTGGGTTTTAAGTTGTTTACGAAAGGCAAGGAGGGTAGGGGCGGTTCTAATCTCTGGGGGGAGTTGGTTCCAGAGGGCCAGGGCCGCCACAGAGAAGGCTCTTCCCCTGGGTCCCGCCAGGCGACATTGCTTAGTTGACGGGACCCAGAGAAGATCCACTCTGTGGGACCTAACTGGTCGCTGGGATTCGTGCAGCAGAATAATAATAATAATAATAATAATAATAATAATAATAATAATAATAATAATAATAACAACAACAACAACAACAACATCCTTCAGATCGTGCAGAATGCAGCTGCGAGAACAATCATGGGCTTCCCTAAATATGCCCATGTTACACCAACACTCCACAGTCTGCATTGGTTGCCAATCAGTTTTCGGTCACAATTCAAAGTGTTGGTTATGACCTATAAAGCCCTTCATGGCATCGGACCAGAATATCTCCGGGATTGCCTTCTGCC
The DNA here is from genome assembly GCF_031021105.1 of Erythrolamprus reginae. Lineage (NCBI taxonomy): Eukaryota > Metazoa > Chordata > Lepidosauria > Squamata > Dipsadidae > Erythrolamprus > Erythrolamprus reginae. Next base: position 45,487,440 of record NC_091958.1, read on the forward strand.
GTACGAATCACAGCGACCAGTTAGGTCCCACAGAGTGGGTCTTCTCCGGGTCCTGTCAACTAAACAATGTCGTTTGGCAGGGCCCAAGGGAGGAGCCTTCTCTGTGGCGGCCCCGGCCCTCTGGAACCAACTCCCCCCAGAGATCAGAATTGACCCCACCCTCCTCGCCTCTCGTAAGCTCCTTAATACCCACCTCTGTCGTCAGGCATGGGGGAATTGAGATATACCTTCCCCTAGGCCTATACAATTTATGCATGGTATGTTTGTGTGTATGTTTGGTTTTTAATAAGGTTTTTTAGTAATTTAAATATTAGATTTGTTATATGCTGTTTTTATTATTGTTGTTAGCCGCCCCGAGTCTACAGAGAGGGGCGGCATACAAATCTAATAAATAGATAGATAGATAGATAGATAGATAGATAGATAGATAGATAGATAGATAGATAGATCAATCAATCATGACTGTGGAGAAAAAGAAAGTATGGATCATCGGCATTGCAATCCCAGGAGACAGCAGAATTGAGGAGAAGCAGCTAGAGAAATTAGTGAAATACGAAGATCTAAAAATCGAGCTGCAACGACTCTGGCATAAGCCAGTGAAAGTGGTCCCAGTGGTCCTTGGCACGCTGGGCGCAGTACCAAAGGATCTCAGCGGACATTTGAAAACCATCGGAATTGACAAAATCTCCATCTGTCAATTTCAAAAGGCCGCTTTACTAAGATCGGCAAGCATAATTTGCCGCTACGTCACGCAGTCCTAGGTGCTTAGGAAGCGCCCGACTGGTGATGAAGTATGAAATCCAGCATAGTGATCTTGTTTGCTGTGTTGTATTGACATAATAATAATAATAATAATAATAATAATAATAATAATAATAATAATAATGTATTAGACTTGTATGCCGCCCCTCTCCTAAGACTAGCTGAATTCGGGCACTCGATTTTGAGATCTTATTTATTTATTTATTTATTTATTTATTTATTTATTTATTTATTTATTTATTTATTTATTTATTTATTTTATTTTGTCAAGTATGTATTGGTGGCATACAAAGTTATAACAATGTTTATATACACAATACTAGTAAGAGAGAAACATTAGGACAGGGAACGGAAGGCACGCCCCTTACTGACCTCTTAGGAATCGGGAGAGGTCAACAGTGGATAGTCTAAGGATAAAGTTTTAGGGGTTATGTGACGTTACTACAGAGTCAGATAGTGAATTCCATGCATTACTAACCCCTCGTATCCTGGACTTAAACTGTTTCAGCTCCTACCCTCAAAACGTTGCTACAGAGCACTGCACGCCAAGACAACTAGACACAAGAACAGTTTTTTCCCGAACGCCATCACTCTGCTAAACAAATAATTCCCTCAACACTGTCAAACTATTTACTAAGTCTGCACTACTATTACTACTAGTTTTTCCTCATCATTCCTATCACCCGTTTCCTCCCACTTATGACTGTATGATTGTAACTGGTTGCTTGTATCCTTAAGATTTTTATTAATATTGATCATTTCCTGATTGCTTATTTGACTCCAATGACAATCATTAAGTGTTTATTTGATTCCTATGACAATTATTGTAAGGAGGAATTTCCTTACTATGAGAACCATTAATCAGTGGAACAATCTATCTCTAGAAGTTGTGAATGCTCTAACACTGGAATTTTTAAAGAAAAGATTGGATAATCATTTATCTGATGTGGTATAACGTTTCCTGCCTGAGCACGGGGGGTTCGTCTAGAAGACCTCCAAGGTCCCTTCCAACTCTGTTATTCTATTCTATTCTAACTGTGGAGTCCTTGGCGCCCTCTGAGCTTGGTGGGTTTCTTGCAGACCTTTCATTACCAAACTAGACAACATCAGTACAGAGTTTTAGCTTTCTGTTTAACTACAGTGGCTTTTCCTAGCAGTGGTGATAGAAATATAGTTTTTTATTTATTTATTTATTTATTTATTTATTTATTTATTCATTCATTCATTCATTCATTCATTCATTTATTCATTGTCCAATATACAATGAGGGTTCAGAACAATCTATATATATATCTATATATATCTATCTATCTATCTATCTATCTATATATATATATATATATATATATATATATACACACACACACACACACACACACACAGAGAGAGAGAGAGAGAGAGAGAGAGAGAGAGTAAAATACATGATGAAGGTTATAGAGGAGATACTCATAGTAAAATATATCTAAGAAATAATAGAAAAGAAAATAAAGTAATAGAACATATCAATGAAAGAATAGAAGAAGAGATATAGGCATAGAAGAAAGGTATAGGAGATATAGGAGAGCAATAGGACAGGGGACGGAAGGCACTCTAGTGCACTTGTACTCGCCCCTTACTGACCTCTTAGGAATCTGGATAAGTCAACCGTAGATAATCTAAGGGTAAAGTGTTGGGGGTTTGGGGATGACACTACGGAGTCCGGTAATGAGTTCCACGCTTCGACAACTCGGTTACTGAAGTCATATTTTGTACAGTCAATTTTGGAGCGGTTAATATGAAGTTTAAATCTGTTGTGTGCTCTTGTGTTGTTGTGGTTGAAGCTGAAGTAGTCGCCGACACTCTTTTCTAATGCTGATGATGTTACCTAGTCTGGTAATAAAAAATACCTACCAAAAAACCCTACCAACCTCACAAAGCACCAAGGACCCCTCATTTCCAGAATTTCTCAACCAGCATGAGATTAAGTAGGCTGAGTCCTTGGACAATGAGCAAGGGCTAGCCGAGTGCTAATTCCCTTTGCTAACCTTGAGTATTTTCCTGGGCAACAAGATCGCTGCAGGTGGGGATTGCAGCCAAGAAACTAAAAGAAGCTTGCTCCTGGGCAGGAAAGCTATGGCATATCGAGGCAGCATATTAAAAAGCAGAGATATCACCCTGCCAACAAAGTGCATATAGTCAAGACCATAGTTCCCTCTAAGCTGAGCAGTGAGCAATCGCTCACTTAAAAATCATCATCAACTCAGAGTTTTCCAAACCTGCCCAGAAGCCGAGAGGGACAGAGTGAGAGGGAAGGAGAGAGAGAGGAAGAGAGAGAAACAGATAGAAAAAAGAGAGGAAGGAAAAGAGAAAGAAAAAAAATGGGAGTAAGGAAGAGAGAAAGAAAATCAAAATCTAGTTTGAAACTAGCTCAACTATTTAAGTGGCATTTTGATATTGATAGAGTTGCCCTATTATGAGCTCACTGTTATAGACACACAGTACAGTATTTTATTTTGAAATTCTCTGAGGCAAAACAGGGTGGGTTTTTTGTTTGTTTGTTTGTTTGTTTGTTCGTTTATTTATTTATTTATTTATTATTTCTGTGCCGCTCAGTCCCGAAGGGACTGCCGCTCAGACACTATACTTCCCCCCCCCCCAAAAAAAATAGAGGGAACACTGCTCAAGACTATGGTTTTCTCAGTTGCAATGTATATCTGTGAAAGTTATTATTATTATTTATTATTTATTAGATTTGTATGCCGCCCCTCTCCGTAGACTCGGGGCGGCTCACAACAATAACAAAGACAATGTAAGAACAAATCGAATAATTTAAAAAACACTAGTTGGGTCATAAGGAAGGTTGAGCGCCAAAGAATTGTGGCCTTTGAACTCTGGTGCTGGAGAAGACTCCTTGGACTGCAAGGCGATCCAATTGGTCAGTCCTAGAGGAGATCAACCCTGGTGCTCTTTAGAAGGCCAGATCCTGAAGATGAAACTCAAATACTTTGGCCACCTAATGAGAAGGAAGGATTCACTACAGAAGAGCCTAATGCTGGGAGAGATTGAAGGCAAAAGAAGAAGGGGACGACAGAAAACGAGGTGGCTGGATGGAGCCACTGAATCATTCGGCGTGAGTTTAAATGGACTACAGAGGATGGTAGAGCCTTCTCTGTGGTGGCCCCGACCCTTTGGAACCAACTCCCCCCAGATATCAGAGTTGCCCCCACCCTCCTAGCCTTTCGTAAGCTCCTTAAAACCCACCTCTGTCGTCAGGCATGGGGGAATTGACACTTTCCCTCCCCCTAGGCTTATAAAATTTATGCATGGTATGCTAGTATGTATGATTGGTTTCTAAATTGGGGTTTTAAATTAACTTAAATATTGGATTTGTTTACATTGTATTATTATTGTGTGAGCCGCCCCGAGTCTGCGGAGAGGGGCGGCATACAAATCTGATTAATAAATAAATAAATAATAAATAAATAAATAGAGGAAGGCCTGGAGGAACGTTGTCCATGGGGTTGCGATGGGTCAGACACGACTTCCCAACTCACAACTACAAACCTTGAGCAACTCATTCTGCATTCATGCACTTCAACCAACCTATGTTTACACGGTGCGCAACATGATGAAACAAGGCACGAGAGCAACTGATGCAGGAACCGAAGGAGGATGAACCATTGTCGAGCGCAGATAAATCATATCTCCAGGTGCCATATATGGAGGTGGTTTTGGCCTAGGAAACCAGTGAGCCAAGCTTGAGTCAGTTGGGCTCCCGGATTCATGACAGCATTTGCGGTTTGTGTGGGTTGAGGAGGGTGTTGAGTTTATGCATGCCTGAGCCATCCGGTTGCAGAAATGGGGAGCCAACGAACTCGGGCGGTGACTCAGCCAAGAGCTTCTCTTAAACTGGAAGAAGAAACGGGATCCATCACCGGATTCATTTCAGGATTTATTTATTATTTATTGTATTCATTTGTCCAATACACAAATACATAGGAAGAAAAATAGACATGTGATAATATAAATGAGGGTGAAAGTGAACTTAGAGGAGAGGATATAAGAAAGGAAGAGAATATATAAGATAGGTGAAAGAAAGGAAAGACAATTGGACAGGGGACGAAAGGCACACCAGTGCACTTATGTACGCTCCTTACTGGCCTCTTAGGAACCTGGAGCGGTCAATCGTGGAGAGTCTAAGGGAGAAGTCCCACAGAGTCGGCCTTCTTCGGGTCCCGTCGACTAAACAAGCCTGCAGAGCGCTCCTGGGGGTTGGGGGAAGGCAAAAAGGCCTCAATTTTTGCAAAAAATTATTTTATCTCCGGGACTGCCTTCTGCTGCACGAATCCCAGCGACCAATTAGGTCGCTGGGATTCGTGACTAAACAATGTCACTTGGCGGGACCCAGGGGAAGAGCCTTCTCTGTGGTGGCTCCGCCCCTCTGGAACCAGCTCCCCCCTGAGATTAGGATTGCCCCCACCCTCCTTGCCTTTTGTAAACTCCTTAAAACCCACCTCTGCTGTCAGGCATGGGGGAACTAAAACATCTCCCCCTTGCCCATGTTGTTTGCTGTCTGATTGATTGTGTGCTTGTTTTTAATATATATTGGGATTGTTTTATGAATTTCTCAACTTAAAATTGTAATTGGATTGGTGGGCATTGGATTTGTCACTATGTACTGTTTTTTACTATTGTTGTGAGCCGCCCCGAGTCTGCGGAGAGGGGCGGCATATAAATCCAATAAATCTACAATCCAATCTACAATCTAAGTGTTGGGGGTTAGGAGTTGACCCAATGGAGTCCGGTAATGAGTTCCACGCTTCGATAATTCGATTGTTGAAATCATATTTTTTTACAGTCATGTTTGGAGCGGTTCATATTAAGTTTGAATCTGTTGCGTGCTCTTGTGTTGTTGCGGTTGAAGCTGAAGTAGTCATTGACCGGTAGGACGTTGCAGCATATGATCTTGTGGGCAATACTCAAATCATAAACAGCTTGGAGTTCCTTCTAATCTCCTCCCATTTCATTTGAATACATAGAAGATCCATCTTTTTAATTCCCTCCCTCTATAAGATGTTAACATTCCTCTTGCTCTGTAGGACAGCAGGGGTGTGTGTTTGTGTGGGACAGCATGAACGGCGCATAAGCATGTAGTTCAAATCCACTGTGCATAGCAGGTATTATAAACAACTACACCAATAAATCTAGGTTTGTCACTTGGGTTCCACAGATCATGTTTATTAAACACAATTTAGTGATTGCTTTTTCGTTAAGTGTTGTACCACATGATTCTTGACAAATGCATTTTTTTTATGTACACTGAGAGCCTATGCACTGTGTTTCCAGCAAAAAATTATTTATTTATTTATTTATTTATTTATTTATTTATTTATTTATTTATTTATTTATTTATTTATTTATTTATTTATTTATTTATTTATTTATTTATTTATTTATTTATTTATTTATTTATTTATTTATTTATTTATTTATTTATTTATTTATTTATTTAATCAGATTTGTATGCCGCCCCTCTCCGCAGACTCGGGGCAGCTCACAGCAATAATAGTACAATGTAAACAAATCTAATATTTAAGTTAATTTAAAACCCCAATTTAGAAACCAATCATACATACTAACATACCATGCATAAATTTTATAAGCCCAGGGGGAGGGAAAGTCTCAATTCCCCTATGCCTGACGACAGAGGTGGGTTTTAAGGAGCATATGAAAGGCAAGGAGGGTGGGGGCAACTCTGATATCTGGGGGCAGTTGGTTCCAAAGAGTCAGGGCCGCCACAGAGAAGGCTCTTCCCCTGGGTCCGCTAAACGACATTGTTTAGTTGACGGGACCCAGAGAAGGCCCACTCTGTGGGACCTAACTGGTCGCTGGGATTCGTGCGGCAGAAGGCGGTCCCTGAGATAGTCTGGTCCAGTGCCATGAAGGTCTTTATAGGTCATAACCAACACTTTGAATTGTGACCGGAAACTGATCGGCAACCAATGCAGATGTCACAAATCAGTCAAATGAGTATAAAATGCTGCAAACAGCCATAAATATGAGCTACTTGCCGAATTCCCAAAATGCAGTTTTGTGATCGCAGACCAGTGGAGAATCTTGTCCTTTCAGCTGCTCTCAATCAGAAGAGAATTTGAAGGGACCTTAAAGGTCTTCTAGTCCAGCCCCCTGCTTAAACAGGTGCTTCCTCACTGCACATTTTAGCATTTACACTTATATACCGCTTCACGGTGCTTTTGTGGCTTTCCAAGCGGAGAGTCTTATGGAGAGTCAGCATATTGGCCCCAACAATCTGGGGTCCTCATTTTACCCACCTTAGAAGGATGGCTGAGTCAACTTTAAGTCTATTGGGATTCGATCTGCCAAACTGCTGGCAGCCAGTGATCAGCAGAAGTAGTTTGCAGGTCTGCACTGGTGTAAGGTTTCCCGCCTGAGCAGGGGGTTGGACTTGAATACCTGCAAAGTCCCTTTCAAATAAATGAATGAATGAATGAATGAATGAATGAATGAATGAATGAATGAATGAATAAATAAATACTCTAACATAGAAACATAGAAGACTGACGGCAAAAAAAGACGTCATGGTCCATCTAGTCTGCCCTTATACTATTTTCTGTATTTTATCTTACAATGGATATATGTTTATCCCAGGCATGTTTAAATTCAGTTACTGTGGATTTACCAACCACGTCTGCTGGAAGTTTGTTCCAAGGATCTACTACTCTTTCAGTAAAATAATATTTTCTCATGTTGCTTTTGATCTTCCCCCAACTAACTTCAGATTGTGTCCCCTTGTTCTTGTGTTCACTTTCCTATTAAAAACACTTCCCTCCTGGACCTTATTTAACCCTTTAATATATTTAAATGTTTCGATCCTGTCCCCCCTTTTCCTTCTGTCCTCCAGACTATACAGATTAAGTTCATTAAGTCTTTCTGGATACGTTTTATGCTTAAGACCTTCCACCATTCTTGTAGCCCGTCTTTGGACCCGTTCAATTTTGTCAATATCTTTTTGTAGGTGAGGTCTCCAGAACTGAACTCAGTATTCCAAATGTGGTCTCACCAGCACTCTATATAGTGGGATCATAATCTCCCTCTTCCTGCTTGTTATACCTCTAGCTATGCAGCCAAGCATCCTACTTGCTTTTCCTACCACCCGACCACCTCACCACCCGACCACATTGCTCACCCATTTTGAGACTGTCAGAAATCACTACCCCTAAATCCACTGTACCGCCACTAACCACTGTACTAACCACTGTACTAACCACTGTACCGCCGAGACAAGTGGCTGTCCAGTTTCTTTTTTAAGTGAAGAAGCACCTACAAATTCTGAAGGCAAGGCGTTCCACAGGCTAATTGTTCCTGAAGACATAATTAGTAAGATAATTATTAATAAGAGATCATTATTAGATCTATCTCTCTAACTTTTTTCTTAGTGGATTGGGGCCGCCAAAACGGACAACTGGCTGGAATCTGGACTTCCAGTCATTCAAATGAAGCTTGTTGAATTCCGTGCAAGCCTAGGCTTGCCTGGGGATAAATTTAACCCACTTAAAGCTACCTAACTAGGTCAGTTAATCCCTTTTTGATGTTCCTACAACACAGTCAACTTCCTATTGTTCTCGGCTGCGGGAACAGGGCTTATAATGTCTGCTATTAGTTTGCGTCTCCTTTTGGTGCCATTGCTTGCAAATGCCATCCACATTTGGTATAACGCTGTCTATCCAGACTGGCGACAGCTCTAGAGTGTTTGAATTGGGGTATGTCCCACAGTTGCCCAAGACTGATTTCTCTGGAGGGCTCCAGTCCAGGAAGGTTTTTGTGCCAAGCAAGCACCCCACTGCGGGCATTTGACTCATCTGGGCAATATCTCCTGCTTGTTTGACTCTGCCATTTTGCCTTTCATTATTGGTCAGTTTCAGTAGCGGATTCCTACCGGTACGGATGAGAATACCACATCGGTAGTAAAACTTCCTTCCTTCCTTCCTTCCTTCCTTCCTTCCTTCCTTCCTTCCTTCCTTCCTTCCTTCCTTCCTTTCTGCATCTTTGGGTCTCTGGCATGTGTGTGCATGCGTCTCAAAGCAAAATCTTGCCAAGGGGACATGCGCATGAAATTAGCCCTTCCTGAAATTCATCAATAGAAAGGTTAAAAGGAAGGGAGGGAGGGGGGGAGGGGGGGAGGGAAGGAAGGAAGGAAGGAACCCCTGCCTGCCTGGTCAGTTTTATGAAAGAGAGAGGAAGGGAGGGAGGGAGGGAGGAACTCCTGGTCAGTTTTATGAAAGAGAGAAAGAGAGAGGGAGGAAGGAAGGAAGGAAGGAAGGAAGGAAGGAAGAAAGGAAGGAAGGAAGGAAGGAAGGAAGGAAGGAACCTCTGCCTGCCTGGTCAGTTTTATGAAAGAGAGAAAGAGGAAGAGAGAAAGAGGAAGGAAGGAAGGAAGGAAAGAAGGAAGGAAGGAAGGAACCTCTGCCTGCCTGGTCAGTTTTATAAAAGATAGGAAGAGGAAGGAAGGAAGGAAGGAAGGAAGGAAGGAAGGAAGGAAGGAAGGAAGGAAGGAAGGAAGGAAGGAAGGGAATTGTCTTGCAATGACAATGAACCCCTGCTGCAAATTTTTCTCCTGGTTTGGTATCACCAAATCCAATCTGGATTGGACACCAAGATTGGTTTAGTCTTCCGAGTTTTCGGCTTGTGCTGGAGCCTACTCTCAGGGAATGTGAGAGCTCCATCACTGGAGGCTTTCAAGAAGAGATTGGCCTGCCATCTATCAAAAATGATGTAGGGACTCCTGTTTGGGCAGAGGGTTGGACTAGATGACTTACAAGGTCCTTTCCAATTCTGTAACTCTGTTAATCTGATGGCTGGCTATTGGCTATTGTTTCCTTGTTCTACCAACTCCTTGTCTCCTAAATACTTGATAAGCTAGTGATAAATCAGCACTCCTGTTGACTGACAAGGGGCCTCAGTCCTTTCCCTGGCTGTTTTTGTGCCTGCTCGTCCAACAATCTTGCTGCAAAAATTGAATTTATGCCTATATCCATTGCAATGTTTTCATATCAATCACTGTATGTGGTAGCCACTATACCCTGTGTGGTTATGTGTGCAAATACTGCATCTCAAAAATCGAAATCTTGCCAGTGGGTGTTACAACCACTGACACACAGGTTTAGCTGTTTTGTTTTGCAACACTTAAAATTTTGTATCTAGTTTCTTTTAGAACTTCTAAAATCAATCAACATCCTTGACCACCAACACCCCCCAAAAATCCAATACAGTGATACCTCGTCTTACAAACGCCTCATCATACAAACTTTTCGAGATACAAACCCGTGGTTTAAGATTTTTTTGCCTCTTCTTACAAACTATTTTCACCTTACAAACCCACCGCCGCCGCTGGGATGCCCTGCCTCCGGAATTCCATTGCCAGCGAAGCTCCCGTTTTTGCGCTGCTGGGATTCCCCGGAGTCTCCCCTCCATGGGAAACCCCACCTCCGGACTTCCGTGTTTTTGTGATGCTGCAGGGAAATCCCAGCAGGGGAATCCCAGCAGCGCAAAAACGGGAGCTTCGCTGGCAACGGAAGTCCAGAGGTGGGGTTTCCCAGCGAGAGTAGCCTCAGTGAAATCACAGCATCGCAAAAACAGAGGTCCGGAGGTGGGGTTTCGAGGACTTGGTGTTTTTGCGATGCTGCGATTTCACTGATGCTCCCTTCGCTGGGAAACCCCACCTCCGGACCTCCGTAGCCAGTGAAGCACTCGTTTTTGTGATGCTGGGATTCCCCTGCTGGGATTCCCCTGCAGCATCGCAAACACACAGAAGTCCGGAGGTGGGGTTTCCCATGGAGGGGAGCCTCAGGGGAATCCCAGCAGCGCAAAAACAGGCGCTTCAGCTGGCAAAAGAGGTGAATTTTGGGCTTGCACGCATTAATCGCTTTTCCATTGATTCCTATGGGAAACATTGTTTCATCTTACAAACTTTTCACCTTAAGAACCTCGTCCCGGAACCAATTAAGTTTGTAAGACAAGGTATCACTGTAATTCCAAATTAGGAAAATGCAGGTTAGTATGAGTTTGTATTTATATTATTGTGCTGTACATCATGCCCTCCTTTTCTTCCATAAAACTCAAACCTTGTATACAGAATTTCTAGTCATTTTCCTGACCTGGCTCTGCCTTAATAAAATTGCGGTATCTTGTGCCTCTCGGCTTCACCCTGAGGCCCAAATTCTGGCAAGTCTCCTGAGTTAATAAAGCTTTCAAAACTTGTCCAACTGCAGAGGAGAGTTACAACCTCTCAGAGCTTACAAATTCCTAAAGTTGTTCAACAAAGCTGCAATAAAATAAATTAAACCCGCAAAGAGAGGGTTGCACAAAATGAGATGCCATACAGCGTTTCTGAGCTAAAATGACAGTTCTAAGACCAGCACATTTCAAAATTGATGTATTTATTTAATCAATGCTTAATTCTCTGGTAAAGATGTTTACATGGGTCACAGACTATCTCCAGTAAACTTTGTACCTGTCGGGAGAACCCAAATAAAATCTGTGGCTAAATCCAGGGTTCCTATCCTGAATTTATGGGGCTGCGCATGGGCACACACATCGGTTTGGCTCTTTGTGGGAGAGATGGAAGAAAAGGAAGAAGCAATGGGCGGAAACTCATCACGGAGAGAAGAAACTTAAATAAAGGAGAAATTTCCTAACAGTGAGAACAATCAACCAGTGGAACAACTTGCCTCCACAAGCCGTGAATGTTCCAACACTGGAAGTTTTTAAGAAGAGATTGGACAACCATTTGTCTGAAATGGAAGAGGGTATCCTGCTTGAGCAAGGGGTTGGAGTAGAAGACCTCCAAGGTCTCTTCCATCTCTGTTATTCTATATTCATATATTTTCATTCTGTCTGTCCGTCTGCCTACCTACCTATATACCTGCCTATCTATCTATCCATCCATCCATCAATCCACCCACCCACCCACCTACCTACCTACCTACCTACCTACCTACCTACCTACCTACTTACCTCTATACCTACCTACCTACTTATCTACCTACTTCTTTATCTATCTATCTATCTATCTATCTCTACCTACCTACCTACTTACCTCTCTACCTACCTACCTACTTATCTACCTACTTCTTTATCTATCTATCTATCTATCTATCTCTACCTACCTACCTACCTACCTACTTCTCTATCTATTTATCATATACTTACCTACCTACCTAGCTGTCTGTCTGTCTGTCTATCCGTCCGTCCGTCCATACATCCACCCACCCACCCACCTACTGACCTACCTACCTACCTACCTACCTCTCTACCTACCTACCTATCTACCTACTTCTTTATCTACCTATCTATCTATCTATCTATCTATCTATCTATCTCTACCTACCTACCTACTTCTCTATCTATCATCTACTTACCTACCTACCTAGCTAGCTGTCTATCTGTCTGTCTGTCTGTCTACCTACCTACCTACCTACTTAATATCTGCTAGCGATTCACTTAGCAACGCTGGGACGAGAGGTCGTTAAAATGGGTTCAAACTCCCTCAACAGGTGTCTCACTTTGCAACAAAGCTCAATTGTAGCGTGAAATTAAGAACTGCCTTTGTATTCATCCATCTTTGGTTATTATATGAGAGAGATTGTGATCCCGCTGTACAGAGCGCTGGTGAGACCACATTTGGAATACTGTGTTCAGTTCTGGAGACCTCACCTACAAAAAGATATTGACAAAATTGAACGGGTCCAAAAATGGTGGAAGGTCTTAAGCATCAAACTTATCAGGAAAGACTTCATGAACTCAATCTGTATAGTCTGGCGGACAGAAGGAAAAGGGGGGACATGACAACATTTAAATCTGTTAAAGAGTTAAATAAGGTCCGGGGGGAAGTGTTTTTAATAGGAAAGTGAACACAGGAACAACGGGACACAATCTGAGGTGAGTAGGGCAAAAGATCAGAAGCAACATGAGAAAATATTATTTTACTGAAAGAGTAGTAGATGCTTGGAGCAAACGTCTAGCAGACGTGGTTGGTAAACCCACAGGAACTGAATTTAAACATGCCTGGGAGAAACATAGATCCACCCTAAGATGAAATACAGGAAACAGTATAAGGGCAGATTAGGTTGACCATGAGGTCTTTTTCTGCCATCCATCCTCTATGTTTCTATCTCTTCCAAATAAGGCAAAAAAAATAAAACTATTAGAAGTTGGAAGAGAGCGAAGAACGAGGGTTTAAGGGCCTCTGTTTCAGAGTGCAAGGAAGGTTCTAGAAGACCTCCAAGGTCCCTGTTGTTATGTTCTTGGGAGACATCATCTTGATCTATGAGCGTAGAGGAAGGTCAACAAATGATCCGTCTCATCTGGAATCTCTCTGGGTTTCTGGTATTGTTTATAATTCTGTTATTGTCCTGCCTGTCATCTTTTATTAATAAGCAACCACAAACTCTCTCTTCTTTTTGAAAACTTCTTGGCAACGCCGGCTGAATTGAGCGTTCAGCAAACACCCCCCCCCCAACTGTCGTAGGCTTGTCTCATTACATATTCTTCTGGACTGTGTTTTGCAAAAACGGGGCTCAGACCTGAAAACCTTGCGTGCCAAATAATCCTTTTTCGGTGGCTTGTCTGACTTGCAAAATTCCCGATTGCGGTTGCTTTTAGGCTTTAGTCAGGGTAAAGCAAATAAAAACAGCGTCATAGAGCAAAAATACATTTCTCTGTCCATGGAGGGCGGGAAAAAAAAAGTGGGTTTTCCAAGCAAGAAGCAGCCAATCTATTATGCAATTCTGCCTATTGTAAACGCTACTATAAAATTGTCTTCAGATGGATGGGAAGCAGGGGTAAAATGCTACCGATTCGGCCTGGTTCGGTTGAACCGTTAGTATTCTTGACGGTTTGGCGAACCGGAAGTGGTGGCCGCACAAGGCTTCTCCCACCCGCTTGGACATCACCATTTTCTTTTTTTAACCTTCTGCCCAGTGATGGGCTCCTATGGGTCAGGTACGCAGAACCGGTAGAAAAATTTTGAATTTTTTTCTTTTTTCCCCTTTTGGGTTCTTCGTTATTTTTTTCCTATCGCAGTAAATGAGGTTGATGTGTATAATTTTAGAAGAGCTGTGTGTGTATGTACATACAGGAGTCTTCGGAGAGGGGTGGCATACAAATCTAATAAATTATGATGATGATGATGATGATGATGATGATGATGTCAGTACAACACAGCAAACGAGATCACTATGCTGGATTTCGTATTTCATCACCAGTCGGGCGCTTCCCAAGCACCTAGGACTGCGTGATGTAGTGGCAAATTATGTGTGCGGATCCCAGTAAAGTGGCCTTTTGCAATTGACAGATGGAGATTTTGTCAATTCCAATGGTTTTCAAATGTCCACTGAGATCCTTTGGTACTGCGCCCAGCGTGCCAAGTACCACTGGGACCACTTTCACGGGCTTATGCCAGAGTTGTTGTTGTTGTTGTTGTTGTTATTATTATTATTATTATTATTATTATTATTATTATTATATAGTAGATAATGTATATTTTTATGCCTATGTGTAATATTTATGTACACATATGGAATATATACATAGAATTAAAGAGTATATTTTGGACGTTCAGTAATAGTAAATAGAGAGGAAAATTGTATCTCTTTGAGGCGAGGAGAGGCCAGGCACCCTAACCCAAACCCTTGATGTGAGTGACGTCAAGTGGGCCACCTTTAAGCCAGTCACATGATCTTTAAGCGACCTCTGGTCACATGATCATTAAGCCACTCCCAGCTGGTCACATGGCTGGCAAGCCACACCCACAAAGTAAGCCATGCCCACAGCGTGATAGTAAAATATTTTGCAGCCGCTCATTGCTTCTGTACATATAAAAAGTCTTTTGCGCATGCACAGAGGGTGAAAAAGCACACATACGATGGTGGCAAAGTGCGCACTTCTGAACCGGTGCAGCTGAAGAAGCTTCTTGGATGAGAAGCGAAAAGTCTTCAAAGAAAAAAAAAGAAAATCCAGTTGTCTCTTGAAGCTAGTCCTTATGAAGTTTCTTCCTGCTAAATAATGCAACGAAATCAAGAGATAGCATTTAGGGCCATCAGCTATCGGAGCAAAGTAATGATTTTAAAAGTGTAGAAAGTATTATACACTGCTCAGAAAAATAAAGGGGACACTCAAATGACACATCCTAGATCTGAATGAATGAAATATTCTCATTGAATACTTGTTTCTGTACAAAGTTGAATGTGCTGACAACAAAATGAAATTGATTGTCCATCAGTGTTGCTTCCTAAGTGGACAGTTTGATTTCACAGAGGTTTGATTTACTTGGAGTTATATTGTGTTGTTTAAGTGTTCCCTTTATTTTTTTGAGCAGCGTACATATAGTAATAATTTTTTTCCAGACAAAGGAAAAAATTGGTAGTTTCTACATTACTTTCTTTATTTAGTCTTTCCATCCTTCCTTTTCTACCTTCCATTATTTCCCTCCTTCCCTCCTCTTTTCTTTCTTTCTTTCTTCTTTCTTTCTTTCTTTCTTTCTGTCTTTCTTTCTTTCCCTTCCTTCTTTCATTTTTTTCTTCTTTCCTTTTTTCTGCCTCTTTCCTTCCTTTCCTATCTTCCTTCCTTTCTTTTAGTCTTTCCTTTCTTCTTTTCTTCTCGTTCCTTCCTTCCACCTCTTACCTTCTTTCCCTTCCTTCCTTGACCTCACCTGATTCCTAAGAGGTCAGTAAGGGGCGTGCATAAGAATAAAGCAGAAATCTCAAATCTCAATATATACTGCTCCAGAAAATAAAGGGAACACTCAAAGAACACATCCTAGATCTGAATGAATGAAATATTCTCACTGAATACTTTGTTCTGTACAAAGTTAAATGTGCACCACAGCATGTGAAATTGATTGTCCATCAGTGTTGCTTCCTAAGTGGACAGTTTGATTTCACAGAAGTTTCATTTACTTGGAGTTATATTCTGTTATTTAAGTGTTTCCTGTATTTTTTTTTTTGGAGCAGTACAGTATATATATTTTTAAGGACCTAAGGAGAGAAAGAGAGAGAAAAGCCAATTCACCTTCAGTCGGAGGCTTTTTTAACTTGTTCTGGACTTCTCCTTTTAACCATTAAAATAATATGGAAACTCAACTCTGGGAACAGTGCCCGAATTCCAGAGCCACTTCTTGACTGATGTGGTCAATTTGTTGCGGAAAAGTGGGTGTACTCAGCCTAGGGTTGGGCTAACCTAAACACAAAGAAAATTAGGTATGCCTATTTATATTACGAGACATAGGATCAATAACAAGACCAGCAGAGGAAATGTCTTTTCCATGAGGTCTAGTGACACGGCTCATCAAAAGGATTTCGAAAGATTTGCTGCAAAAATAATAAGGCAAAAAAAATAGTGTTGGTTTTGTTTTATTCTTTTTTTTAAAGAACATTTTTTCCAATGTAGAAGTTCTAAATATATCCAGTTGGTATTGTTGCAAAAATAATAAATATTATTATAATAATTGTAAGAATTCTTATTTGTTCCCAGTCAGTAACATTTCCTAATTATCAAATCATATTTGGTGTTTTTCGGTTTTTACTTTTAAAAAAAAAATATGGCTGGGTGTTGACTATATTTAAATACATTAGATTTGATTTGATCATAATTATCAAATTTTGCGTGTTTTCAGGGAAAAGCTTAATTTTGTGAAGATTCTGAGCCCCTTCCAGGTCTTTAGCAAGTTAGATAAGTTGATTTAAGAAATATACATATTAGGCAGATGGGGGTTGAGTCATTCTTGAAAACAAGATGGACAATTCAAAGTGTTGGTCATTACCTATAAAGCCCTTCATGGCACCGGACCAGGGTATCTACGAGACCACCTTCTGCCGCATGAATCCCAGTGACCGGTTAGGTCCCACAGAATTGATCTCCTCCGGGTCCCGTCAACTAAACAATGTCGTTTGGTGGGATCCAGGGGAAGAGCCTTCTCTGTGGTGGCTCCGATCCTATGGAATCAGCTCCCTCCAGAGATTAGAACTGCCCCCACCCTCTTTGCCTTTCGTAAACTCCTTAAAACCCAACTCTGCTGTCAAGCGTGGAGGAACTGAAACATCTCCCCCTGCCTATGTAGTTTTTTGTGTATGATGACTGTATGTATGTTTTTATATGTTGGGGTTTCTTGTTTTTTAGACTTTTTAAATGTATTATTGTTATTTTAGATTCCAACTATTAGATTTGTTATTATATATTGTTTTTATCATTGCTGTAAGCCGCCCCGAGACTACGGAGAGGGGCGGCAGACAAATCTAATAAATAAATAAAATAAAGGTATAAATTTAATCAATAAATGAAGCTCAATTCTGATGCCGTATTTGGGGTGCCGTATCAGGAACAGAGCAGGATCAGATGTGCTCCTGGGGAGAAAAGCGATGGCAAATCTAGACAGCATACTAAAAAGTAGAGACATCACCCTGCCAACAAAAGTGCATATAGTCAAGGGTCAGGGGTGGACAGCGGGCAGGACGGGGTGGAACGCAGTTCCACCGGCGGAAATGAAGATGTGTGTGCAGCTCCAGCTGATCGGCGGCTGTCACTTCCTGGATTACTGGTCTCAGCTCGGCTCTCCTTTTTTCCCCCTGCTGCTGCATCTGCGCTCCTTGCTTTTTTCCTCTTTCCTCCTTCCTGGCCTCGGACAAGCTTCCCTCTCTTCTCCCCAGCTCCCCTCCAGCCTCACGCGGCCACCTCCCACCTAAGGTGCAAGCAGAACGCATGGGTGGAAGCGGCGCTGGCAGCATTTAGGCTTCCAGCAGCACCCATTCGCCTAGCTACCCAGCCTGAGTTGAGGAGGGGCGACCCAGGAAGGAGAGCGCAGGAAACGCAAAGCAATTATCACCCCAGCGAGCGACACTGTTAAGGTTGTAAGCCGAGGACTTCACTTGAACGATGATGATCGTTCAAGCCATTCCCACCTGATCACATGGTCGGCAAGCCACTCCCACTAAGTCACATGACCCTTAAGCCACACCCACAAAATAAGCCACACCCACAGTATGGCAGTAAAAACTTTGGCTGCCCATTACTGTCAAGGCTATGGTTTTCCCAGCATATTAACAAGCAGAGATATCACCCTGCCAGCAAAAGTGTGTATAGTCAAAGCGATGGTTTTCCCTGTTGCAATGCATGGTTGTGGAAGTTGGACCCACAAGAAAGGCTGAGTGCCGAAGTATTTGAGGTGTTTGATCTCTAGTGTTGAAGAGGAGAAGACTCCTGTGAGTCCCTTGGACTGCAAGGCGATCCAACCTGTCAGTCCCAGAGGAGATCAACCCTGACTGCTCTTGAGAAGGCCAGATCCTGAAGATGAAACTCAAAGACTTTGGCCACCTAATGAGAAGGAAGGACTCACTGGAGAAGAGCCCAATGATGGGAACGATTGAGGGCAAAAGAAGAATGGGGCGACAGAGAACAAGGTGGCCGGATGGAGTCACCGAAGCAGTTGGCGTGAGCTTAAATGGACTCCAGAGGATGGCAATGGACAAGAAGGCCTGGAGGAACGTTGTCCATGGGGTCGCAATGGGTTGGACATTACTTTGCAGCTAACAACAATCAGGATCACATCATGGGAGAAACCAGACCGTCTGAAGGTTGTATCATTTACAACGGGGCTTTCTCAATACTGGCAACTTTTAAGATATCTGGATTTTAAATACCCATTTTAAATACCTGTCAATGACTACTTCAGCTTCAACCGCAACAACACAAGAGCACGCAACAGATTCAAACTTAATATTAACCGCTACAAACTTGATTGTAAAAAATATGACTTTTCAAAGCATGGAACTCATTACCAGACTTAATAGTGTCAACCCCTAACCCCCAACATTTCTCCCTTAGACTATCCACGATTAACCTCTCCATGTTCCTAAGAGGTCAGTAAGGGTCGTACATAAGTGCACTAGTGTGCCTTTCATCCCCTGTCAAATTGTCTTTCCTTTCTCTCACTTATCATATATATTTTCTTCCTTTCATATATCTTCTCCTCTATTTTATATTTTTCTTTATATATATAACCTCATGTTTATTCTCTTCTATGTATTGTGTATTGCAGTGATTTTCAACCTTTTTTGAGCCGCGGCAAGTTTATTACATTTACGAAACCCTGGGGCACATTGAGCGGGGTGGGGGTGGGGCTAAAAAAAGTTTGGATAAAAGAATTCTCTCTCTCTCCCTCCCTTCCTTCCTCTTTTTTTCTCTCTCTCCATCCCTCTTTCTTTCTCTTCCTTCCTTCCTCTCTTTTTTGCTCTCTTTCTCTCCCTCCTTACCTCCCTCTATGTCTTTCTCTCTCTCCTGCTTTCTTTCTCTCTCTCTTGCTCTCTCTCTCTTGCTCTCTCTCTTGCTTTCTTTCTCTTGTTCTCTTTCTCTCTCTCTTGCTTTCTTTCTCTCTCTCTCTTGCTTTCTTTCTTTCTCTTTTTCTCTCTCTTGCTTTCTTTCTCTCTCTGAGCTTCGCGGCACACCTGACCATGTCTCGCGGCACACTAGTGTGCCGTGGCACACTGGTTGAAAAACACTGGTGTATTGGACAAACATAGAAACATAGAAGTCTGACAGCAGAAAAGGACCTCCTGGTCCATCTAGTCTGCCCTCATACTATTTTCTGGATCTATGTTTATCCCAGGCATGTTTAAATTCAGTTACTGTGGATTTATCTACCACGTCTGCTGGAAGTTTGTTCCAAGGATCTACTACTCTTTCAGTAAAATAATATTTTCTCATGTTGCTTTTGATCTTTCCCTCAACTAACTTCAGATTGTGTCCCCTTGTTCTTGTGTTCACTTTCCTATTAAAAACACTTCCCTTCTGGACCTTATTTAACCCTTTAATATATTTAAATGTTTCGATCATGTTCCCCCTTTTCCTTCTGTCCTCCAGACTATACAGATTGAGTTCATTAAGTCTTTCCTGATACGTTTTATGCTTAAGACCTTCCACCATTCTTGTAGCCCTTCTTTGGACCCGTTCAATTTTGTCAAACTCTTTTTGTAGGTGAGGTCTCCAGAACTGAACACATCTCTAGATTTAGAAAGCTTAGAACTACGTCACCTTAAACACACCCTAAGCCTAGCCCATAAAATCATCTACTACGTCCTCCCTGACAACGGCTATTTCAGCTTCAACCAGAACAACATACGAGCACGCAACAGACACAAACTTAAAGTAAACTGCTCCAAACTCGACTGCAGGAAATACGACTTTAGTAACAGAGAGGTTAACGCATGGAACTCACTATCAGACTCCTTAGTATCATCCCCTAACCCCCAAAACTTTCCCCTTAGACTATCCACCGTTGACCTCTCCCGATTCCTAAGAGGTCAGTAAAGGGACTGGGCGGCATAGAAGAATAAATAAATAAATAAATAAATAAATAAATAAATAAGTAGGTAGGTAGGTAGGTAGGTAGGTAGGTAGGTGAGTGAGTGAGTGAGTGAGTGAGTGAATGAATGAATGAATGAATGAATGAATGAATGAATGAATGAATGAATGAATGAATGATATTGTCAATATCTTTTTGTAGGTGAGGTCTCCAGAACTGAGCACAGTATTCCAAATGTGGTCTCACCAGCGCTCTATATAGCGGGATCATAATCTCCCTCTTCCTGCTTGTTATACCTCTAGCTATGCAGCCAAGCATCCTACTTGCTTTCCCTACCGCCTGACTGCACTGTTCACCCATTTTGAGACTGTCAGAAATAAACAAATAAAAAATAAATAGATTTAGCCAGCATGGGAATTCTGGGAAGTGAAGTCCCCACATCTTAAAGTTGCCAAATTAGAGAAACATTGACTTAGAATTCCGTGTTTTAATTGCTTTAGCGCCAGGAACATCGTTGTGCCTTTGTCTTGAGTTGATAGGTTAGCTTTGCTTGCACGATAAATCTTGTTTTATTGTACTCGGCTTCTTGGAGGAGCTGAAAATGAATTTCATGCCAACCTCATTTTGAATCTTCCAATAACTTCCAATAGCAAGGTAGTTATGGTTTTATTGATTCCTTCTGGAAAGGATCTAATAATAAACAGTGTTGTGATTATAAAAGTGAAAACTTGCAAATGAGAAATGGTTTGAAGATGGAATTGAGAAATGGGGAAAGGAAATTAAAGGAGAAATTAAAATTAAATTAAAGAGGAGCTGGAAGAAAAAATGAGAGGAACGAGGAGGAGGAGGGGGGAAAAGGAGTAGAAGAGTGAAAGACAATGAGAATGAGAAAGAAAGACGGAAAAAGAGGAGGAGAGAGCATGAAGAGAAAGAGAGAGGGGGGAAGAGAGGAGGAGAAGGGAAAGGAGGAAAGAATGAAAAGAAAGAGGGAGAGGGAGAAGAAAGGAAGGATAGAATGAGAAAGAAAGAGGGAAAGAGAGGAAAAGGAGAAAGAGGAGAGCATGAGAAAGAAAGAAAGAAAGAAAGAGGGAGAAGGAGAAGAGAAAAAAGAGGAGAGAATGAGAAAGAAAAAGAGAAAGGGGAGAAAAAGGAGAAAGCAGAGGAGAAAGAAAGAAAGAAAGAAAGAGAAAGAAAGAAAGAAAGGGGGAGAGAGGAGGAGAAGGGAAAGGAGGAAAGAAGGAAGATGGAGAGAAGGAAGAAGAGGAAGAGGGGAAGAGGTGTAGGACAGAATGAGGAGAAAGAAAGAATGAGGGAAAAGGAGTAGAAGAAGGAGGGAGAATGAAGAGAAAGAAGAAAAATGAGAAAGGAAGAGGAGGAGAGAGAATGAGGAGAAAGAAAGGGAAAAAGAGAAAGAGGAGGAAGAGAAGGAAAAGAGAGGAAAAGGCCTTTGTGTTTTTGTTAGTCTGCAAGACACACTTGCACCTGTGCTCACATACACATGTGCACATTTTTTTCAAAGCTCTTTCTCCAGCAGAGCCCACCCTGGGGTGAAGATTGGCAGCGCTGGTCTTTTGGCCTCTGTCCATCAGGCCGGTGGTCAAGGCCAAGGTAATATCAACAGAAGTGGGAACCGAAGCAGCTGGAATTATTTGAGCTCTAGGCTGCTGATTCAACATCCCTTCCGTGGAGGGATTCCATCCAAAGAGAGGGCGGCTGGAGGAGCTACTGATTTGTTACGAGAGAAAATATTGACTTAGCATGACTCAACCGAAGGCACGGAGTGAAGTTATGGGATCAATCCCCTTTGAGGAGGTTCCTCCACGTTCTGACAAGGAAGGCTAAAATGCTTATGAAGGTATCCCCCCCCCCAAAAAAAACCCCTGGCCTTTTCCTGACTCAAAACTGAGAGTTAGCGTTAACATTATCATATGAAATATATACCGTATTTTTCGGAGTATAAAATGCATCTTTTCCCCCGCCTAAAAGAAGCTGAAAGTTTGGGCGCATCTTATAGGCCGAATGTAGCTTTTACTAAGCTTTTAGCAAGGTGCTAATGTGATCTTCAGTCCTTTGCTAGCTAGGAATTCTTCCCTTTGCCTGCTTCTTTCATTGCTGCTCCCTCCAACAATCAGCTGAGCCTTTTTTCAGCCCTAACAAGGTGCTAACAGTGAAACGATCTTCTCTGCTTTTCTAGATAGCAATTTCCTGCCTTTTGTTCAGCCCTAACCAGGTGCTAACAGTGAAACGATCTTCCGTGCTTTGCTAGCTAAGCAATCTCCGAGACCGCCTTCTGCCGCACGAATCCCAGCGACCGATTAGGTCCCACAGAGTGGGCCTTCTCCAGGTCCCGTCAACTAAACAATGTGGGTTGGCAGGCCCCAGGGGAAGAGCCTTCTCTGTGGTGGCCCCGGCTCTCTGGAACCAGCTCCCCCCAGAGATTAGAACTGCCCCTACCCTCCTTGCCTTTCGTAAACTCCTTAAAACCCACCTTTGTCGTCAGGCATGGGGGAACTGAGACATCTCCCCCGGACCTATTCAATTCAATTTATGTATGGTATGCTTGTATGTATGTTTGCTTAAATAATGGGGGTTTTTAATATTTTAAATTGTAAATTATTAGATTTGTCATGAACTGTTTTATTGTGTTGTGAGCCGCCCCCGAGTCTACGGAAAGGGGCGGCATACAAATCAATCAATCAATCAATCAATCAATCAAATAAATAAATAAATAAATAAATAAATAAATAAATAAATAAATAAATAAATAAATAAATAAATAAATAAATAAATAAATAAACAAACAAACAAACAAACAAACAAACAAACAAACAAACAAACAAACAAACAAACAAACAAACAATAAATCTTCTCTTTGCCTGCTTCTTAAATTGCTGCTCACTCCAACAATCAGCTGAGCCTTTTTTCAGCCCTAACAATGAAGCAATCTTCTGCGCTTTGCTAGCCAAGCGATCTTCCCTTTGCCTGATTTTCTCATTGTTTCTCTCTGGAAGAGAGAGAGAAGTGAAGTGTTTTGGAAGCTGTTTTTTATCCCCAACCAGGGGATAAAAAGCAAACACATTGGCTCAAAACCAGCAAACCAATGTGCTGAAGACTAAAGATTAGCCAGATGAATACCCAGTAGGCAGATTATTTTTTTCCCCTATTTTCCTCCCCCCAAACTAAGGTGCGTCTTATACACTGCTCAAAAATAAATAAATAAAGGGAACATTTAAACAACACAATATAACTCCAAGTAAATCAAACGTCTGTGAAATCAAACTGTCCTCTTAGGAAGCAACACTGATGGACAATCATAGAAACATAGAAACATAGAAGACTGACGGCAGAAAAAGACCTCATGGTCCATCTAGTCTGCCCTTATACTATTTTCTGTATTTTATCTTAGGATGGATCTATGTTTATCCCAGGCATGTTTAAATTCAGTTACTGTGGATTTACCAACCACATCTGCTGGAAGTTTGTTCCAAGGATCTACTACTCTTTCAGTGAAATAATATTTTCTCACGTTGCTTTTGATCTTTCCCCCAACTAACTTCAGATTGTGTCCCCTTGTTCTTGTGTTCATTTTCCTATTAAAAACACTTCCCTCCTGAACCTTATTTAACCCTTTAACATATTTAAATGTTTCGATCATGTCCCCCCTTTTCCTTCTATCCTCCAGACTCAATCTCACATGAATTTCACAGGCTGTTGTGCACATTCAACTTTGTACGGAACCAAGTATTCAATGAGAATATTTCATTCATTCAGATCTAGGATGTGTTCTTTGAGTGTTCCCTTTATTTTTTTGAGCAGTATACTTCGAAAAGTATGGTAATCCATTTAGGCATTCTTATTTGAAGTGTCTGCTCCACACCACTATGGTTGCAATTTGAGAACCCGTTGTCCAAGCCACTTTCTAACCTAATGGAAAGTTGGTGTTGAGTTGGGGGCTCTTGAAGTTCATATTTCCTCTTGGCTGTTCAAAGCTCTGGGACGGGGAGAGGGGTTGGAGGGGTCAACTTGGGTTAATCGCAACCCCTTAACCTGACTTAGCATCTTGCAGGCTTGTTGAGAGGATCTAATAGCAAAAAAAAAAAGGGAGCCACGGTAGCCACTCGACAGCCGTAGTAGAAGCTACAGAATTGGTTGCTCCGAATAGTGGTGTAAAATGGAGACAGGTGAACAGGATGCTGATGAACTTGCGTGCTTCTGTGTAAAAAACATGACTTCAGCAACCGCGTTGTCGAAGCGTGGAACTCATTACCCGACTCAGTAGTGTCAACCCCTAACCCCCAACATTTCTCCCTTAGACTCTCCACGATTGACCTCTCCAGGTTCCTTAGAGGTCAGTAAGGGGCGTGCATAGAGTGCACCAGTGTGCCTTCCGTCCCCTATCCAATTGTCTCTCCTTATCTCATTTATCTTTTCTTCCGTTCAAATTTGTTCACCTATACTTTTATATCTTTTCTTCTATTCTTTTCTTTATTTATATTAGTACATATCTATTCTCTTCAATATGTATTATGTATTGGACTAAATAAAATAAATAAATAAATAAATAAATAAGAATGGATGGATAGATAGATAGATAGATAGATAGATAGATAGATAGATAGATAGATAGATAGATAGATAGATAGATAAATAATAAAATGTTCTGAAAACCCAGGTTTCAGCCAGTTTGGTGTAGTGGTTTAAATGTTGGCTTGAAAATCAGGAAATGGTGAATTCTAGCTCCATTGTAGACATGAAAGCTACTTGGGTAATTTTGTGCCAGTCACCAGGAGACAGTGAGTTCTAGTTCCGCCTTAAGTCTGAAAACCAGCTGGGTGACTTTGTGCCAATCACCATGAAAGCTACCTGGGTGATTTTGTGCCAGTCACCAGGAGACGGTGAGTTCTAGTTCCGCCTTAAGTCTGAAAACCAGCTACGTGACTTTGTGCCAGTCACCATGAAAGCTACCTGGGTGATTTCGTGCCAGTCACCAGGAGATGGTGAGTTCTAGTTCCGCCTTAGGCCTGAAAACCAGCAGGGTGATTTTCTGCCAGTCACCAGGAGATGTTGAGCTCTAGTTCCGCCTTAGGACTGATATTCAGCTAAGTGACTTTGAAAGCTACCTGGGTAATTTTGTACCAGTCGCCAGGAGATGGTGAGTTCTAGTCTCGCCTGAGACATATAAGGCAAATGTGTCTAGAAGTTACAATTCAGCACAGATCCTTTGTGTTCTTTTGCTGGACAGTTCCCAGCGCACACTGGACAGCAAGACCAGAGGTGATTTTCCAATCCTAGCAAAGATTAAAAGCCGGAGGAAAAATGCCAAGACCTTTCTGTCTATTAAAAACAGCGAGAGAGGATATCCTTGAGTATCTGCAAAGCCCAAGCCGGAAACTCGTGGAGGAGTTCTTTGCTGTTGAGGTTGGATAAGCTGTCAAAATCTCTCCCCGCAAAATCCCCCCCTCCAAATAATCCAATTACTCCACTTTAACCATCAAGAGGCAACCAGCTGCCTGCACTTTTGAAAGCATTTATTAAAGTGATACCATTAAGCAAGTATTAATTAACCAATGTGCAAGTGAGAATGTCGAGCGAAGTGCAGATAATCTGCCGAAATGTATGTATTTTGCCTGGCTAAAGGCACGTAACCTGGAGTCGTTCAAATACATTTAAAATAATGTACCCAAATATATTTACAAGGAAATGAGGGGGAAGGAGTTGCCAATACAGGTTCCTCCCTCCCCCCCCCCCCAAAAAAAAATTATGCCCCAAATTGGGAATAATTATTTTGGTAATTTTTCTCCCTATAAAATGGATGAAACATAGAAACATAGAAGACTCGCGGCAGAAAAAGACATCCTGATCCATCTAGTCTGCCCTTATACTATTTTTTGTATTTTATCTTAGGATGGATATATGTTTATCCCAGGCATGTTTAAATTCAGTTACTGTGGATTTATCTACCACGTCTGCTGGAAGTTTGTTCCAAGGATCTACTACTCTTCCAGTAAAATAATATTTTCTCATGTTACTTCTAATCTTTCCCCCAACTAACCTCAGATTGTGCCCTCTTGTTCTCGTGTTGACTTTCCTATTACTATACTTTCCTCCTGAACCTTATTTAACCCTTTTAACATATATAAATGTCTCGATCCTGTCCCCCCCCCCCTTTCCCTTCTGTCCTCCAGACTCTCCAGACGGAGTTCATGAAGTCTTTCCTGTTACGTTTTACGCTGAAGACCTTCCACCGTTTTGGTAGCCCGTCTTTGGACCCGTTCAATTTGATCCATCTCTTTTTGTAGGTGAGCTCTCCAGAAGATGGTGGGGGCCATAGTTCCCTCTAAGCTGAGCAGTGAGCAATCGCTCACTTAAAAATCATCATCAACTCAGAGTTTCCCAAGCCTGCCCAGAAGCCGAGAGGGAAAGAGAGAGGGAAGGAGAGAGAGAGGAAGAGAGGAAGGGAGAGAAACAGATAGAAAAAAGAGAGGAAGGAAAAGAGAAAGAAAAAGAATGGGAGTAAGGAAGAGAGAAAGAAAATCAAAATCTAGTTTGAAACTAGCTCAACTATTTAAGTGGCATTTTGATATTGATAGAGTTGCCCTATTATGAGCTCACTGTTATAGACACACAGTACAGTATTTTATTTTGAAATTCTCTGAAGCAAAACAGGGTTGTTTGCTTGTTTGTTTGTTTGTTTGTTTGTTTGTTTATTTATTTATTATTTCTGTGCCGCCCAGTCCCGAAGGGACTGCCGCTCAGACACTATACTTTTCCACCCACCCACCCCCAAAAAATTAGAGGGAACACTGGTGGGGGCAACGTCGAATGCCCTCCGCCTTTGCCGAGCGGCTGCCGTGCCCGCTGGAAAACGAGGAGGTTGTGCAGCTCTCGGCTTCGGTGACATCTCAGTGGAAAGAATTCCCTCACCCTTCCTTGGCTTCCAGGGGAAGTGTGTATTTTGAAATTAATATTTCAAGCATCCTCCTTTCTTTCCCCCTTTTCTTTGGCAGGCTAGGCTTGCAAGCAGGCCGTGGTTTGAGTTGTTGGCTCGCTTCCTACTCTCCTAAGAGTCCCTTTGCTCCTTTAATATGAAAGCAAGTGGATCTAATTCCGCTCCTTTCCTTCTGAAGTGGAGGGGGGAGGATTCTTGGAAGCCTTTCAGGGTCCCGCGGAGCCCTCCAGCTCTTCCAGTGCTGGACGGTCCCCCAACTTGGGGGAGGGGGAGGGTGATGGGGAGGGATGCCAAAGGTTGGGAAAGAGGGCAGCTGCCCTTTTTCTCGTCCCCCTTCCCCTTCAGTTCTCCCCTTCTTTGACGGTATGGTGGAATTCCAGATGCGAAGGATTTGCTGCTCGGCTTGCTTAGTCTACAAACTTGATCTATGTATTTGGGCATGAAATTCTGCACCGGTGACACAGGGATTTGCTTGAGTAATTGATCAAACTGTGTTATGTCTGGGGTGGGGGGGGACTTCTGTGTATTTGTGTTTGTGCGGGAGGGAGGGGAAGGGAAGGGAAAGGGAGGGGAGGAAAAGGAGGAAGGAAAGGAGGGAGGATGGGAAGAAGGAAAGATGGGAAGAAGGAAGAAAGGGGAGGAAGGAAGGGGAGGAAAGGAAGAAGGAAGGAAAGAAGGAGGGAGAGACTGAAGAAGGAAAGATGGGAAGAAGGAAGGAAGGGGAGGAAGGAAGGAAGGGAAGGGAGGGAAAGGAAGAAGGAAGGAACGAAGGAAAGAAGGGGAGGAAAGGAAGAAGGAAGGAAAGGAGGGAGAGAGAGAAGGAAAGATGGGAAGAAGGCAGAAAGGGGAGGGAGGAAGGAAGGAAGGGGAGGAAAGGAAGAAGGGAGGAGGGAGGGAAGGAGAGGAAGGGAACGCAAGGAGGGAGGGAGGAAGGAAGGAAGGAAGGGGAGGAAAGGAAGCAGGGAGGGAAGGAGGGGAAGGGAACGCAAGGAGGGAGGAGGGAAGGAAGGGAAGGAAGGAAGGAAAGAAGGAGGGAGGGAGAGAGGGAAGGAAGGAAGGGGAAGGTATGAAGAAGGAAAGAATTCTTTCTCAAACATATAAATAAAAAGGTTAAAAATGCAAACATTAAATGCAAATCATTATTTCTTAAATTTACAGGTGAAAAGGCTAGAGATGAAATTTAAATAGCCCTCCATGAAATTCATCGATTCCTTAAATTCATAGATTTTTTTAAAAAGCTAACAACGTGAAGCTTAAATGTTAACTCTTTCTCTCTGAACTTCGTGGATAAACCAAATGAGAGATAAACCAAATTTCAGTCCTTCCTCAAGTTCACAGATTTTAAAAAAAAGAGAGTTTTAAAAGCATCAATGGAAACGTAGATCCTTCCTTAAATCCGTAGATCCACCTGATCGGTTCAGTTTACATTTTAGATTCAAGTTCTCTGTCCTGGCTATAATGGAATCAAAAGTGAGCAAGGCATATTATGCTAGAAGTACAGATATAATATTATCCTATCCTAACATATGCTATATTAGTCAGCTACAGATGTCCTTTCCCTTAAATCGATTTTTCTTTCCTGAGCCCAAGCCTAGAATTAACGCTGGGCCCAGATTAGAAAAGAGGGCCGCTCCCGAGCCTCCCAGTTATTCTCCTCTCTTGCCTGGGCAAGAAGCTAAGCCCCGGGAACCAGCACTTCCAAAAAACCCAGGAGGAGAAGCAGCCAGGCGGGAAATTGCTTGATTAACATCCCTTTTCAGAGCTTAAACTCTTGCCGGGCTTTGCAATGGGTGGGAACAAGCCTCGGTCCTGGGAGACAATGGTGGCCCAGTGGGGTTGGCTCAGTCCTGCTGGGTTCACACCTTCCCCCTCGGCCTTTGATGTTGGAGGCAAGATTTACAAGCTGACCAGCTTTCCCACTGGGCGCATTAGGAGCTCATTAAAGCTTTGAGTTTTCACCCAGCGTTACACTAGCCATCCGCCTGCCCTGAAGGTTGGGGAGAATGGAAAGATGGAGAGCAGGATGGAGGAATGGAAAAAGCCCCCCCCCCTCCAAAAAGAAGGACAAGAGGGGGGCGATGTAAAGGGAGAAGATCTTGGTCCCTGGGTGGAAGGGGGAGCAGAAGGCATCACTGTCCCTAGGCAAATGTAGACAAGGATTCCTTGAGGCTGAAGCTGGGGGGCATTGCTCCTTTCTTCCTTTCTTCCTTTCTTCCTTTCTTCCTTTCTTCCTTTCTTCCTTTCTTCCTTTCTTCCTTTCTTCCTTTCTTCCTTTCTTCCTTTCTTCCTTTCTTCCTTTCTTCCTTTCTTCCTTTCTTCCTTTCTTCCTTTCTTCCTTTCTTCCTTTCTTCCTTTCTTCCTTTCTTCCTTTCTTCCTTTCTTCCTTTCTTCCTTTCTTCCTTTCTTCCTTTCTTCCTTTCTTCCTTTCTTCCTTTCTTCCTTTCTTCCTTTCTTCCTTTCTTCCTTCTCTCCTTCCTTCCTTCCTCCCCTTCATTTCAGCTTATTTTCCTTTCCATCCCATCCCTTTCCTTTCCTTTCCATTTATTTTCCTTCCTCCCTCCCTCCCCTCCTCTCCCCTTCCCTTCATCTCATCTTCCTTTCCTTATCTTCCCTTCCTTCCTTCCTTCCTTCCTTCCTTTCTCAGAGAGGGGCAGCATATAAATCCAATTAAACCTAAACCTTTCTTTCTTTCTTTCTTTTTTCTTTCTTTCTTTCTTTCTTTCTCTTTTCCTTCCTCCCCTCCCCTTCATTTTGATTTATTTTCTTTTCCATTCCTTTCCTTTTATTTTCCTTCCCTCCTTTCCATTCTCCCTCCCTCACCTCCCCTTAATCTTGTCTACCTTCCCTTCCTCCCTCCTTCCTTCCTTCCTCCCTTCCCCTCCCCTTCATTTCAATTCAATTCAATTCAATTCAATTTATTAGATTTATATGCCGCCCCTCTCCGAAGACTATACAACAATAATAAAAACAGTATAATAATGGAACAAATCTAACAATAAAATTATATTTAAAAAACCCAACAATTTAAAAACCATACCACACATACATACCAAACATAAAATATAAGAAAGCCTGGGGGAGATGTCTTAATTCCCCCATACCTGGCGATATAGGTGAGTCTTGAGTAACTTCCATTCCATTCCTTTCCATTTATTTTGCTCTCCTTCCTTCCTCCTTCCCCTTCTCTTCATCTCATCTTCCTTTTCTTATCTTCCCTTCCTCTTTCTTTCTTTCTTTCTTTCTTTTTTTCTCTCTCTCTTTCTTTTCTCTTTCTTTCTTTCTTCCATTCTCTCTCTCTTTCTCTCTCTTTCTCTCTCTCTTTCTTTTTTCTTTCTTTCTTTCTTTCTCTCTCTCTCTTTCTTCTTTCTTTCTCTCTCTCTTTCTTCTTTCTTTCTCTCTCTCTCTCTCTTTCTTTCTTTCTTGTACATGAATTGTACATCTTTCGTGGCCAAACTGTATGAACGGTACGCATGCATATGATTATGTCTGTTTTTTATACAAATGGGTTTTATTATGGGGTTTGGTTTTAGATATTATATTCGACTTCTTTTTACTGTTTGTACCTTCTGTGTTTATTGTATTATTCCGTAAGCCACCCTGAGTCCTTTGGGATTGAGCAGCATAGAAGTCGAATAAACAAACAAATAAATAAATTTATTTATTTGACCTGAACTTCAGTCCCCAGCTTCTTCCCTCTCGGCCAGGCATTAGCAGGTGCTTTCTTTCTCCACCCACTTCCTTTCCAAACATTTGCAAGTCTTTAAGCCTGATCTTCGCCAGCCCACCTTCCCCCCATCCAGCCTCCTGGGCATCTCTCTCTCCTCCTCCCACCAACCCTGGAGGAACCAACACTTTCCTTTGCTTTGAAACAACAACCCTTTGTCTCCAACACTTTCCTTTGCTTTCCTTTCAGAGAGAAGCTGCTTTCAGGCTCTTCGGAATATCCTGGAGCAGGATGAGCTCCATGGCTGGTGTGTGCCTCCTCCTTCTTCTCTGCCGGCTGGACTTCTCCCAGGGCGTCAACCCCTTTGCCATCCAGCAGATCCCGCCGGACCCTTGCTATGACGAAAAAGGGGCCCCTCGCCGTTGCATCCCCGAGTTCGTCAACGCGGCCTTCGGCAAAGAGGTCCACGCCTCCAGCACGTGCGGGAGGCCCGCCACCCGCCACTGCGACGCATCCGACCCGCGGAAAGCTCACCCGGCGTCCTATCTCACGGACCTCAACACGGCGGCCAACATGACCTGCTGGCGTTCGGAGACGTTGTACCACTCTCCCCAGAACGTCAGCCTCACCCTCTCCTTGGCCAAGAAGTTCGAGGTCATCTACGTCAGTCTCCAGTTCTGCTCGCCCCGTCCAGAATCGGCCGCGGTGTTTAAGTCCATGGATTACGGCAAGAGTTGGGTGCCTTATCAGTACTATTCGTCCCAGTGTCGGAAGATCTACGGGAAACCCAACAAGGCCACCGTCACCAAGCAGAACGAGCAAGAGGCACTGTGTACGGATGGCCACACTGATCTCTACCCCTTGACCGGTGGGTTGATCGCCTTCAGCACGTTGGACGGGCGCCCCTCGGCTCAAGATTTCGACAACAGCCCCGTCCTTCAGGACTGGGTGACGGCCACCGATATCCGGGTCATTTTCAGCCGCCCTCACCTCTTCCGCGAACTTGGAGGACGGGACCATGAGGATGACGATGGTGGAGGGAGCTCGTCTTCCTATTATTACGCCGTGGGGGAATTCCAGGTGGGTGGACGCTGCAAGTGCAACGGGCACGCCTCGCGCTGCGTGAAGGACAAGGAAGGCAAGCTGGTGTGCGACTGCAAACACAACACCGAAGGGCCCGAGTGCGACCGCTGCAAACCTTTCCATTACGACCGTCCATGGCAGAGGGCCACAGCCAGGGAGGCCAACGAATGTTTAGGTAAGAGGGATTTTTCTCCCCATCCTCTTTCTCAGCCTTCCGTTCATTGGGTTTCACGTAGCCGGAATGACAGTTCATCCTCGTCTTGTGACCGCAATCGAACCCAACATTCCTGATGTTAGAGCTGGGGTGGCGCAAGTGGTTAGAATGCAGCACTGCAGCTACTTCGGCTAAGTGCTAGCTGTAGTTCAGCAGTTCAAATCTCACCTCAAGGTTGACTCAGTGTTCCGAGGGGGGGGGATAAAATGAGGACCCAGATGGTTGGGGGCAACATGCTGATTCTGTAAACCACTTAGAGAGGGCTGTAAAAGCACTGTGAAGCGGTATATAAGTCTAAATGCTATTGCTGTAAGCACACCAGTGTGCCTACCATCCCTTCTCTACTGTCTCCATTTTATTTGTATTATTTCCTTTGTTCATGTCCATGTTTGTAATTATACCTATCTTGCACCTGCTTGACAAACTAATAAATAGATAGATAGATAGATAGATAGATAGATAGACAGACAGACAGACAGACAGACAGACAGACAGACAGAGACAGACAGATAAAAGAAATAAAAGAAAAAGCACTGAAGAAGCACTGTGACGCGGTATATAAGTCTAAATCTAAATGCGATTGATATTGAGTGAGACATCTGTTAATTGAGTTTTGCCTCGTTTTTGTGACACCTCTGGCCATGGTTGTTAAAGGAACCACTGCCGTTGTTAAGCTGATAAGTTGGTTTGTTCAGTGAATCTGGCTTCCTCATGGCCGTTGCTGGTCAAAAAGTCACAAAAGGGGATTGCGTGACCCCTCCCCAGGGCACAGCAACGGTGATAAATATGAACCAGTTGCAAGCGTCAGAATTTGGATCCCATGGTCATGAGGATGCGACAAAGGTTGTTAAGTGTGAAAAACGGTCGTAAGTCACCTTTTTCAGTGCGGTTGTAACTTTGAATGGTCACTGAGTGAACTGTTGTAAGTCAAGGACTGCCTCTTATTAGGCATCCTGGGAGACAGAGGTGTCCACAGTGCCTAGAGACAAAAATGGGACATCGAGCTTTCTGAAATATCATTGAGAAGAACAGGTTTCAATCAGTCAATCAAAATAGAGCTGGCAGGTCTTTTAGTCCAATGTTTCCCAACATTGGCAACTTGAAGATATCTGGACTTCAACTCCCAGAATTCCCCAGCCAGCATTCGCTGGCTGGGGAATTCTGGGAGTTGAAGTCCAAATAGCTTCAAGTTGCCAAGGTTGGGAAACACTGTTCTAGCCCCACGATGGCAAACCTATGACATGCATGCCACAGGTGGCAGGTGGAGCCATATCGGAGGGCATGCAAGGCATTGCCCTAAGTCAGCTCCAGCACACATACATGTGCTAGCTGAATTTCGGCTTGGGGAAGGCCGTTTCGCCCTCTGGATGCTTCCCTGAAGCCCCGGAATGCAAAAAACTGCCCAACAGTCAAACCGGAAGTTTGGAAAAAACGGGTTTCAGTTTTGCCCGTTGTGCTGGCAGGCAAACCAGAACTCTGTTTTTTGGAACTTCCAGTTTGTCCATTTGGCCATTTGCACATACACACAAACACTTTGTTACGCGAACCAAAAACTCCCAGAATTCCTGAGCCCATCATTGGGAGTTGAAGTCCACATGTCATAGAAGAGCCAACGTTCCCTACCCCTGTTGTAGTCCAACCCATTGCCCAAGCAGGATACCCTTTCAAATAGGGGGCTATCCAAACTCTTCTTAAAATCTCCAGTGATGAAGCACCCAGAACTTCTGGAGGCAAGGCATTCCACAGATGAATGGTTCTGTCAGGAAATTTCTCCTTGGTTCTATGTTGTTTCTCTCCTTCGTTTATTTCCATCCATTGCTTCTTGTCCTGCCTTCTGGTGCCTCGGAGAATAGGTTTGTCCGCCCTCTTCTTTGTGGTAGTCTCTGAGATATTGGAACACTGCTATCATGAGTCGCCTCAAGAAGGGCAGCATAGAAATCAATCAATCAATCAATCAATCAATCAATCAACCAAACAAATATTTATTTTATTTTATTTTATTTTATTTTATTTATTTTGTCCAATACACAATGAGGGTTTTAGTGGGTATATAGTAAAATACATGATGAAGGTTATAGAGGAGATACTCATAGTAAAATATATCTAAGAAAGAATAGAAAAGAAGATATAGGAATAGAACATATCAATGAAAGAATAGAAGAAGAGATATAGGAATAGAAGAAAGGTATAGGAGATATAGGAGAGCAATAGGACAGGGGACGGAAGGCACTCTAGTGCACTTGAACTCGCCCCTTACTGACCTCTTAGGAATCTGGATAGGTCAACCGTAGATAATCTAAGGGTAAAGTGTTGGGGGTTTGGGGATGACACTATGGAGTCCGGTAATGAGTTCCACGCTTCGACAACTCGGTTACTGAAGTCATATTTTTTACAGTCCAGTTTGGAGTGGTTAATATTAAGTTTAAATCTGTTGTGTGCTCTTGTGTTGTTGTGCTTGAAGCTGAAGTAGTCGCCGACAGGCAGGACGTTGCAGCATATGATCTTGTGGGCAATAGTTAGATCTCCCCACCCCACTCCATTCCCTCCCCACTTTGGGGCCAAACAGAGGCGGTATTTGCCCGTTCTCCGAACTACTCAAAATTTCCACTCTTGGTTCTCCAGAACCTGTCAGAACCTGCTGGATTTCACCCATGAGCAGCAGCAATGTTGGCTTGACCCGCTAATGGCCCAGAATAGCCCGACAGTCTGAAGAGAAAGACGAATGGCATATTTCATGAATGGAATAAGTCAATGAATAACTTCTGTCCAATTAAGCTGCCCAATCCTTGTCTGTTGACCTCACCTTTCATCTCAGTGAACCATTCGAACCAGTGAACTGATTCAAGTGGAAACGTAGTGCAGATTGGATCTAATGTAAGCCTAAAACACAGGTAAAAGAAAGGTAGATGTTGACCCAGATCTGGGGGGCTTGCTGAACTTGGTTGTTGAGTTAACCCATTCAATCTTTTTAACCCTATACTAAGATATTCTGTGAGCCTCCCCGAGTCTTCGGAGAAGGGTGGTATACAAATCTAATTAATAATAATAATAATAATAATAATAATAATAATAATAATAATAATAATGAAGTGGGTTGTGTTGATTCCACCCAGATATCAACACTAACCAAGTTCAACCTTAATCTAAAGATTGGATGTCACGTCGACTTGATTAGATCTTTAGTTGACCTGGGTTATAGCTATTGTGTGAATGTCTGGGGAGATTCTCAGTCATCCAAGGTCGTGGTTGGTCCCAAAGGTGCTTTTTCTTTCAAGAGGCAACTGGACTTTCTTGGGGGGGTTTTTTCTTTGAAGACATTTTGCTTCTCATCTAAGAAGCTTCCTCAGCTCTGACTGGATGATAGGTAATGGATTGTTATTTTTTAAATTATTATTATTTATTAGATTTGTATGCCGCCCCTCTCCGAAGACTCGGGGTGGCTCACAACAGTAATACAAAAACAATATAACAGTGAGACAAATCTAATATTAAAATAAGAGATATCTAAAACCCCAACAATTTAAAACCATACAACACATACATACCAAACATAAAATATAAAAGCCTGGGGGAGGATGTCTCAGTTCCCCCATGCCTGGCGATAAAGGTGGGTCTTGAGTAATTTGCGAAAGACAAGGAGGGTGGGGGCCGTTCTAATCTCCGGGGGGAGTTGATTCCAGAGGGCCAGGGCCACCACAGAGAAGGCTTTTCCCCTGGGGCCCGCCAAACGACATTGTTTGGTCGATGGGACCCGGAGAAGGCCAACTCTGTGGGACCTTATTGGCCGCTGGGATTCATGCGGTAGAAGGCGGTTCCGGATGTATTCTGGTCCAATGCCATGTAGGGCTTTAAAGGTCATTACCAACACTTTGAATTGTGACCAGAAACCGATTGGCAGCCAGTGCAGGCCACGGAGTGTTGCAGAAATGTGGGTGAATCTAGGGAGCCCCACGATCTGAAGTTTCCGAACACTTTTCAAGGGTAGCCAGCCCAATTGCATTCCATGCAGTCATTGATCCGTTGCATTCTTTTAGATCAGGGACAGGGAACTTTTTAAAAAATATAGATTTTTATTGATTTTTTAGCAAGTTTAATATACACACAACATAAAACAGTGCATAGTGAAAAATGCCCAACACTCTGACACACACACACATACCCCACCATCAAATCGGGGGTGTTTCTTATATAACCCACTTTAAGCCAAGAGCAATATATCTATTTACATATTATAGAGTGATTCCAATTTATTTCTTATAGCTTGGTCTCGGATTTTACTCGTCATTTATCTTCTTACCTTGTCCCACCGTCCCATCAGTTGTCCCAATTCAGTTTCATTATCCAAATTTATCCTTTTATCCATCATTTCAAATTGAATATGGTCCACCATGTACCTATACCAATTTTGCATTGTCCATTTTGTCACATCCTTCCAACCCAAAACTATTACCGCCTGAGCGCTTTCTATTGCTGCTCGTTATATTTCTCTAAATTCTCCCGTCGCATTGCTTTTAACTAATACTGCCATTTCCTTAGTGATTGTCCATTGTATATTTAACATTCTATTTATGCCCTCTTGCACTTTTTGCCAAAATTCCTGCACTATGGGGCATTCCCAAATCATATGCATAAACACTCCTTTATCTTGACCAGCCGTGCCAACAATTACCCCTGACCTTCTGCTGAAAGTGTGCGAGTTGAACGGGAGTATAATACCACTTATGTAATATTTTCCTTCTCATTTCCCTAATTCTTGTATTCTTAATTTTCCTTATATTTTCTACTGGCTCGACTACTGTAATGCTCTCTACATGGGGCTACCTTTGAAGAGTGTTCGGAAACTTCAGATGGTGCAGAATGCAGCTGCGAGAGCAATCATGGGCTTTCCCTTGAATATGCCCATGTTACTCCAACACTCCGCAGTCTGCATTGGTTGCCGATCAGTTTCCGGTCACAATTCAAAGTGTTGGTTATTACCTATAAAGCCCTTCATGGCACTGGACCAGGATATCTGCGAGACCGCCTTCTGCCGCACGAATCCCAGCGACCGGTTAGGTCCCACAGAGTTGGTCTTCTCCGGGTCCCGTCGACTAAACAATGTCGTCTGGCAGGACCAAGGAGAAGAGTCTTCTCTGTGGCGGCTCCGACCCTCTGGAATCAGCTCCCTCCAGAGATTAGAACTGCCCCTACCCTCCTTTCCTTTCGCAAACTCCTTAAAACCCACCTCTGTCATCAAGCGTGGGGGAACTGAGACATCTCCCCCTGCCTATGTAGTTTTTGTGTCATTATATGACTGTATGTATGTTTTTTATATTGGGGTTCCTTGCTTTTAGATTTTTAAATGTACAATTGTTATTTTAGATTCTAATTATTAGATTTGTCATTAGATATTGTTTTTATCACTGTTGTGAGCCGCCCCGAGTCTGCGGAGAGGGGCGGCATACAAATCTAATTAATAATAATAATAATAATAATAATAATAATAATAATAATAATACTATATTTTCCATCTCTTGTACCTCTACTTGGCTCTTCTATGACTTGTGGACTTCAATTCCCAGAATTCCTGAGCCCATCATGCTAGCTCAGGAATTCTGGGAGTTGAAGTCCACATGTCATAGAAGAGCCAACGTTCCCTACCCCTGTTTTAGACTGTGTGAATGATACTGTTGTGATTCAGCCTGAGGCTGCTCAGGGACCAGCTGTTTCTCTGCTGGCTCCATGCCCGGAGGAGGATGACAGCGCAGAGGAGGGGGCTGAACAGTCGGACGGGGGAGAGGAGAGTCAGGAATGGGATGAAGGAGAACAGCATGAGAGCCCCAGGGGGGGGGCTCTCCCCAGCCAGTAGCTTGGAGTCATTAGGTGATGACGCACAAGCTGTCATTGACATGAGACAGAGACGTTCAGAACAACGAAAGGAGCAGTTAAAGAAATATTTTCACCATTGAATTAGAAACAGCTGGGTTTGGGTGTGGTCCTCATCAGCAGGGTTTAAAAGGCAGGCAAGGCCTTGAAGCCATGTGGAGTGTTATCAATTGGAGTTGCGGTGACCTGTTTTGATTCTCAGCATCTCTGATCTTGGCTTGTGGCCTCGCAGTCTGGAAGACTCGTGGGAGGCATCTGTTTGCTATCTACAGCTTCGTCTTGGCAGCAAGAATCTGGTATTGCTTCATGGACTATTCCCTTCGTGGATACATTTGAAGTTCCAGCGTTTTTCCTGTTTGTAAGGACATTTTCTGTTCCCTGTGTTTTCCTTGAATTATATAAACTGCCTTTGCCTTTTACCAGTGTGTCTGGCTTCTCTTTTTAGGTTGGTATTGGCTTCTGGAGTGACCCAGACAGAACAGATACCATCCAGCCAACCTCATCCTTTGGGGAGAATATTCTCTTGAGCCTCCTTTGCTTGATTTGGGGGGGCCGGGGGGGGTAGATTGGGAGCCCACTTTTTGGCCAGTGGAGAGAAATGGGAATGTCAACCAAGGTTTGGGGAGAAGGGAAGGAAGGAGAGAGGGCCGGGCAGCGACCCTTTCAGGCATTCCCCCAAGGAGAACAGCTCCACAAAGGCAGCTAAGCCGAGCCGGCCTGCTGTGTGAAACTTTCTCCTCTCGGGCCCCGTCTCCTCCTTTCCCCCTTTGCTTTTCGGGGGCCTTTGTGCTGCTGTGTGTGAAAGGGCTCCTCAATCACACACCTCCAAAGAGGCTTAGTGGCTGAAAGCCGGATTAGCTTCCCTAGCGATCCCCTCTGTGTCTTTCAAATGGGACATCTCCCTGGACAGCAGGAAGGAGGCCCAGCAATTAGGAGCAATTAAAAGGTGCCCCCCTTTCCTGTCCCATGGCAGGGAGGTTGGCCGCCTGTAGCCAGGCCCAGGCATCGGCAGGGTCTACAGAGCCAGAATAAGACTCTTCTTCGGAAGGCCCACTTGAATTTGGAAGCCTCCCTCCTAGCAAGGGAAGGTGGGATAAGAAGTGCCGGAAGAAGGGAAAAGAGGAGAAGGAGAAGAATGGAAGAAGAGTGGAGTGGAGTAGAAAAGAGTCAAGTCAAGTCGAGTAGACCAGAAAAAGAGTAGAGTAGAATAGAGTAGAGTACAATACAATACAATACAATACAATACAATACAATATAATACAATACAATACCCTGAGTGAGCCGCCCCGAGTCTTCAGAGAGGGGCGGCATACAAATTTAATAAATTAATAATAATAATAATAATAATAATAATAATAATAATACAATACTAATTAAAAGAAGAGGGGAGGGGAAGGGAAGTTAATAGAGAAGAGGAGAGGAGAAGGAAAGGGAAGAGAAGAAAAGAGAAGAGAAGAGAAATGAAGAGAAGAGAAGAAAAGAAAAGAAAAGAGAAATGAAGAGAACAGAAGAGAAATGAAGAGAAGAGAAGAAAAGAAAAGAGAAATGAAGAGAACAGAAGAGAAATGAAGAGAAGAGAAGAGAAGAAAAGAAAAGAGAAGAGAAGAGAAGAGAAGAGAAATGAAGAGAAGAGACCTTGGAGGTCTTCAAGTCAACCCACCTGCTCAAGCAGGAGATCCTATATCATTGCAGACAAATGATTGTCCAACCACCTCTTCTCAAAAAAAGGATGAAGCACCCAGAACTCCTGGAGGCAAGCAGTTCCACTGCTTAATTGCTCTCACAGTTAGGATTAGGATTAACAATTACGTTTTTCCTTCATTCCAGGTTGCTTCTCTCCTTGACTAGTCTCCATCCATTGTTTCTTGTCCTGCCTTCTGGTGCTTTGGAAAATAAATTGACCCATCCCCCCTTCTTCTTTTGTGTCAGCATCTTAAACAGTGGGATGCTGCTATCCCACCACCCCTAGGGCTCCTTTTCTCTAGACAAGCCAAGCCCAAATCCTGCAACCGTTCTTCATTGGTTTTAGTGTTCAGGCCTTTAATTCTTTTAGTTTCTCTTAGGCTGGGATCCATCAGTATATACTCCTTGCTCAGCAGTGTTTGTTCCTGGTTTGCACCAGTTCTTAGAACCAGTAGCACTGGCGGTGGGAGGCTCTGCCCACCCACCTGGGTGCAGAAGCGCCATATACGAGCGCATACGCCAACCTCTGGCAACCTCCCTCCTGCGGAGAGTGGTGGCATACAAATAAAATAAATAAATAAATAAATATAAATAAAATTAAAATTAAAATAAAATAAAATTAAAATAAAATTAAAATAAAATAATAAAATAAAATAAAATAAAATAAAATAAAATAAAATAAAATAAAATAAAATAAAATAAAATAAAATAAAATAAAATAAAATAAAATAAAATAAAATAAAATAAAATAATAAAATAAAATTTTACAATCCAGCACTGTCCTTAACCAAATCTTGAGGATGGATGACTAATTGCCAGGCACAAAAGATCAATACACAATGTAGAAATCCAATATTAAAAAACAGATTAATCACACAACCCAAGCAAACCATACATAAATCGTAGTAGCTAAGGGGAATATCGACTTCCCCAAGCCTGGCGACATAGGTGGGTTTTCAGGAGCTTGCAAAAGGCAAGGAGGGTGGGGGCAGTTCTAATCTCCGGGGGGGAGTTGAGTCCAGATGGCCGGGGCCGCCACAGAGAAGGCTCTTCCCCTTGGTCCCGCCAGACGGCATTGCTTAGTCGACGGGACCCGGAGAAGGCCAACTCTGTGGGACCTAACCGGTCACTGGCGTTCTGTATTCTGCCCATGAAAGTTTTGTCTGCTTTCAAAACTGGGAGCTTGCAGAGGCCAAACAGGGCTGCCTTTTGGCAGAGCAAAGCAAGCGTGGCCAGGTGACCTCGGTGACCTCCAGAGGAAGGATATTGTGACCTAAAGTTTGAGAACCCTCCATTAAGTCTTTCCTCGGGCCATTGATTCAGGGAATGACGTGCCCATAGAGACAAATACAAAGGAAACGTTCAAGCATTGAGGCTGGTTAATTCCAAACTAGAGGGTACATTCTCACCGCTCGGTTAAGAGATTAAAGTTTGGTTAGATTGGATTGGATTGGATTGGATTAGGGGGGGGGGGCGGTTTGAGATGGAGGTGTGCATTCAAGTCCATCTTGACTCCTGGTAACTCCACCACCCACCACCCACCCACTACCCTTGGGTGAGTCCTGGCAGTTAACTTGGCAAGATGTTAATAATAATAACAACAACAGAATGGATATGATGACAAGAAGGCTGAATGATCAAGAAGAATCTGACTTTTATTCTATTTGGAACAAAGTTTATACATGGATAGATAAGAATAAAGTTCAATATAAGGTTACGAAAACTGTATGAATATAATCCAAAGTTACTGATATTTTTAGTTGTTGCTATTGTTTGTTTTTTTTTTCTTTTTTCATCAATTTAACTCTAAGTGGATTAGAATGTGTAAACAAAATTCTTCTTTTCAATTAGAATATTATTTTGATTTAAGATTTTATCCTTTTTTCTGTATTAAAAATTGACTTCTAGAAAAGAGGGGTAATTGTAACCCCTACTATGTGTTTAAATGTTTGTAAGTCTGTATGTCTTTTTATTAAAAATTAATAAAGTTTTTGAAAGTAATAATAATAACAACAACAGAGTTGGAAGGGACTTTGGAGGTCTTCTAGTCCAACCCCCTGCTTGGGCAGATAACCCTACACTACTTCAGACAGATGGTTATCCAACATCTTAAAAACTTCCAGTGTTGGAGCATTCACAACTTCTGGAGGCAAGATGTTCCATGGATTAATTGTTCTAATTGTCTAGAAATTACTTCTAGGTTGCTTCTCTCTTGGATTAGTTTCCACCCATTGCTTCTTAGTTTTACCTTCAGGTGCTTTGGAGAATAGGTTGACTTCTTCTTCTTCGTGGCAACCCCTGAGATATTGGAACACTGCTATCATGTCCCCCATGGTCCTTGTTTTCATTAAACTAGACCTACCCAATTCCAGCAACCCATTCTTTACACTTAGCCTCTAGCCCCCTAATCATCTTTGTTGCTCTTCTCTGCACTCTTTCTAGATTCTCAACATCCTTTTTACATCGTGGCGACCAAAACTGAATGTAATATATTCCAAATGTGGCCTTACCAAGGCCTTATAAAGTGCTATGAACACTTCACCTGATCTTGATTCTCTCCCTCTGTTAATGCAGCCTAGAACTGTGTTGGCTCTTTTGGCAGCTGCTGCACATGGCTGGCTCCTATTTAAATGGTTGTCCACTAGGACTCCAAGATCCCTCTCACAGTCACTACTGTTGAAGTATTATGCCACTGCTTGTTTCCCAGGGTTGAGAGAGAAGGGCTGGCCCAAAGTCAGACAGCTGGTTCTGGGCCAAAGCTAGGACTAGAACTCACCGTTTCCAGAGGTCTAGACACTGCATCAAACAGGCTGTCCAGATTAGACTTGGAGAGTTTTGATCTTGATAAATTGTGTCTTTGTGTGTTGTGTTGTGTTGTGATGTCTGTGTGTGTGTGTGTGTGTGTGTGTTGGATGTTGTGTGTTCTGCAAACTTAGTCCATGGGCAGTGGTGGGCAGCCACTTACCTCGCTATCCGGATGGTCTTTGGCAGCCGGCACGGGTGCACACACTCCCGACATGTGTGAAGGCACCCTGGGCGAGATTTGGCTTCTGCGCATGTGAAGCAAGCCAAATGTCGCGAGATTTCGGCTATTTTCGCCAATATTTTTGCTTTCACGCATGCGCAGAAGCAAAAAAATGGTGAAAATCGACAAGATTTCAGGGAGCGCAAGCGAGATTTTGGCTATTTCCGTTGATATTTTTGCTTCCACGCATGCACAGAAGCGAAAAAATTGTGAAAATTGACAAAATCACAAAAGTGCAAGTGAAATTTCGGCTATTTTCACTAATATTTTTGCTTCCACACATGCGCAGAAGCAAAAAACCCAGCAATTTTCACTGGAAATCTGTCAGTCATGCCATTCTCGGGCCATTTCTGCTACCATGATGGCGCTCATGACTGTCCATGGGTCAAGTTATTTTAATGTTAAAACAAATATTTTTATAATTTTATCAAAATATAAAATACAGAAATACAAATAAAAATGAAGGCGATGGCAAAATGTTGTATTATATTATTTGGTAAGCCACCCTGAGTACTTCGGGATTGGCTGGCATAGAAGTCGAATGAATGAATGAATGAATGAATGAATGAATGAATGAATGAATGAATGAATGAATGAATGAATTTTTAAAAACAGGGGAGGAAAAAGGGAAGAGAGAAACAGTGTAGGGGAAAGGGGGAAAAGAAAAAGAAAAGCTTTGACTTCCAACTCCTTTCGGTGCAGTCAAATGAAGTAGTGACATAAAAACCTCAGCTTTTGTTCTGTCGGGCTCTCTGGTAGACTCCTCCCAAAAATTCACAGGTACAAATTTCAGACACACACATGTTTGAAAATTCAAAACACTTTATAATGAAAAGTCACTTAAACCAAGCCCTCTTTTGGTATAGCCAAGAGCACTCGTCTCCAAACAAACTGGTAATTTGTACAAATCCCTTATCAGTCCTGTGATACTTAGCTTGCAGCTGTGAGGCAATTCACAGTCCTTCTTCTTTCACAAAGTGAAACACACTTTGCTCTGGTTTAG
The DNA here is from genome assembly GCF_031021105.1 of Erythrolamprus reginae. Classification (NCBI taxonomy): domain Eukaryota; kingdom Metazoa; phylum Chordata; class Lepidosauria; order Squamata; family Dipsadidae; genus Erythrolamprus; species Erythrolamprus reginae. The sequence continues at coordinate 45,531,039 of NC_091958.1, forward strand.
TTTCAAAGTGGGGAAAAATCAGCACACAAAAGGTCAAAGTCAGTAAAGCAGTCACTAAACACAAGGATCAGATAATCCTCCACAATGGCCAAACCCACAGGCTGCTCTTTATAGCAGCCTCACTAATGACCACAGCCCAACCCAACCACAGGTGGCCTCATTTTCTTTGATAATAATCTCTCAGTTGTTGTTGCCTATGCATCGCTCTCCGCATGCCTGGCTGTATCATTAACGCTTGTTCTGAATCCAAGGAGGAGCTAGATAATTGATCTCCTTCTGAGCTGTCTGCCACACTCTCCTCCTCCCTGTCACTCATGTCTTCTTGGTCAGAGGAGCCTTCATCAGCAGATTCCACCGGGGGCAAAACAGGCCTGCAGCATGTGGATGTCTCCCCCAAATCCACAGTCCTTGGGGCAGGAGCTGGGCCAGAGCTAACCACAACAGCTTTCATGTAATCATATATACCAGCCGTTTCTCTAACAACAAACCTGTCGAGTCAGCAAACCTTCCCACCTCAAGCCCAAACTCTGAAAGCGCTTTCCAAGTAGAAACGAAATTAATTGTATTTTTTTAAATATCAAAGCAGTCACTTTAGCCTTCTCTGCTAACTCCATCAACTTTTGCCGCCGTCTGTCGGTTGTGGGAATCAAAGCATCCTTCCATTTTTACACACAGAGTATTCTCGCTTCTGTCAGCATATAAAGTATAACATCAAAGTTTCAATCCCCCCACCTCCCACCGTCAAAGTTCTCTCTCTATTAAACCTACGCGAAAAGTCTCTGGTTTTCTCTTTATATTCCCTTTAAATGGGTCTATTTTTGCAATTGTCTTCTCAGAATGCCATTTGTTTTCCTTCTTCCGTTCAATGGCTTCTGATTTTCAGAGACAAATCTGAAGCAACACCCTATAGTTTTCTTGGTAAGGTTTTCTGAAATGAACTGTCATTTGTCTCCTCACCCTGCTGCCTTCGTGCCTAAGGTGGAACTAGAACTCACAATCTCCCAGTGTCTAGCCTGGTGCCTTGACCTCCAACCCATCTCTGCAATTCTAAAATGAGACTAGAACCATGATGGGTGAACCTACGAATCTAAAATGCACTTCAGGTCTGTCTGTTGGGCTGTTTTTTGCAGCATCATCATCATCATCATCATCATCATCATCATTATTATTATGTCAATACAACACAGCAAACGAGATCACTATGCTGGATTTCGTATTCCATCACCAGTCGGGTGCTTCCCAAGCACCTAGGACTGCGTGATGTAGCGGCGAATTATGTTTGCCGATCCCAGTAAAGCAGCCTTTTGCAATTGACAGGTGGAGATTTTGTCAATTCCGATGGTTTTCAAATGTCCGCTGAGATCCTTTGGCACTGTGCCCAGCATGCCAAGTACCACTGGGACCACTTTCACTGGCTTATACCGGAGTCGTTGCAGCTCGATTTTTAGATCTTCGTATTTCACTTATTTCTCTAGCTGCTTCTCCTCAATTCTGCTGTCTCCTGGGATTGCGATGTCGATGATCCATACTTTCTTTTTCTCCACGATCAGGATGTCTGGTGTGTTATGCTTCATTATTATTTATCTATCTATCTATCTATCTATCTATCTATCTATCTATCTATCTATCTATCTATCTATCTATCTATCTATCTATCTATCATGTCAGTACAACACAGCAAACGAGATCACTATGCTGGATTTCGTATTTCATCACCAGTCGGGCACTTCCCAAGCACCTAGGACTGCGTGATGTAGCAGCGAATTATGGTTGCCGATCCCAGTAAAGCGGCCTTTTGCAATTGACAGATGGAGATTTTGTCAATTCCGATGGTTTTCAAATGTCTGCCGAGATCCTTTGGCACTGCGCCCAGCGTGCCAAATACCACTGGGACCACTTTCACTGGCTTATACCAGAGTCGTTGTAGTTCGATTTTTAGATCTTCGTATTTCACTAATTTCTCTAGCTGCTTCTCCTCAATTCTGCTGTCTCCTGGGATTGCAATGTCGATGATCCATACTTTTTTTTTCTCCACAATCACAATGTGTGTTGTGCTTCAGAATTCGGTCAGTCTGAAGTCGGAAGTCCCACAGTAGTTTTGCTTGCTCATTTTCGACCACTTTTTCGGGCTTATGATCCCACCAGTTCTTTGCCACTGGTAAATGGTAGTTCCGGCACAAGTTCCAGTGGATCATCTCATTGTTATTGTTGTTGTTGTTATTGTTATTGTTATTGTTATTGTTATTGTTAATTAGATTTGTATGCCACCCCTCTCTGAAGACTCGGAGAGTATTGTCCATTGGGTGGGTTTTTTATATTCCGGGGTTTCGGGGAAGCTCCCCTGAAGTGTCCAAAGGGCAAAATAGCCTTTCCCAAGGCCAAAAATCAGCTGGCCAGCATGCAACAATTCCAGAAGCAGGTTACACACCTGTAGCCACCTTCTCCAGATGAGTGTGTTCTCAGAAGCTAAAAACAAAGTCCCAGAGCAGCCAACTCTCAGACCTGGATTGCTCCCATCTTTCATTGTGAGTTGAATTTACTTTAAAAAAAAAAAATCTACCTTCCAAATATTTTGCTTAAAAACAAATCCAACAACAGATTCCAAACTAAGCAGGTGTGGCACCCATTATGTAACTTGTCATGGTATGTTGATTAATGACTTCATCATTACTTAATCAGACTTTGGCTGAGTGTATTGCCTCACCTTCTCGGCATCGTTTTTATTTTATTTTTTTAAATCATTTATCTGTTTGTATCCTGCCGTTATATATTTTTCACAAATAACTCCAGGCGGAGAACATTGCCTAATACGCCTTCCTTCTTCCTTTTTTCCCATGACAACAACCCTGGGTTGGGCTGAGAGGGAGCGATTGTCCCAAAATCACCCGGCCGGCTTTCATGCTTAAGGCAAGACTAGAACTCACCATCTCCTGGCGATTGGCCCAAAGTTGCCCAGCCGGCTTTCATGCTTAAGACAGGACTAGAACTCACCCTCTCCTGGCGATTGGCCCAAAGTTACTCAACCAGCTTTCGTGCTTAAGGCAAGACTAGAACTCACCCTCTCCTGGCGATTGGCCCAAAATCACCCAACCAGCTTTCATGCTTAAGGCAGGACTAGAACTCACCCTCTCCTGGCGATTGGCCCAAAGTTACCCAACCAGCTTTTGTGCTTAAGGCAAGACTAGAACTCACCCTCTCCTGGCGATTGGCCCAAAATCACCCAGCCAGCTTTCATGCTTAAGGCAGGACTAGAACTCACCATCTCCTGAGTCCTTTTAAGATTGCATAGAACATGGAAAATGATTTGGAAGGAACATTGGAGACTTTGGTTGGGCTAGAGGAACTACAAGGTCTCTTCAAACTCAGTTAATCTGTTATTTATTTATTTATTTATTCATTTATTCCATTTTTATGCCATCCTTCTTAGACTCAGGGCGGCTTACAACATATTACAAATAGCATTTTTTAACAGAGCCAGCCTGTTGCCCCCACAATCCGGGTCCTCATTTTACCCACCTCGGAAGGATGGAAGACTGAGTCAACCTTGAGCCGGTGATGAGATTTGAACCGCTGACCTACAGCTTCTTTGAAGGCTGGTCCACTAAGAAGCAGGGAAGGTTGACTGGCGGTATGGCTCCAGTTCATTTTGCATCCTGTTGCAGTGAGAGGGACCAGGGAGAATTTCATTGGTTGGGTCAATGGCTGAACATGTTCTTACAGTGCCACCTTCTGGCCAGCTGCTTGACCACCTCTTTGCAGATGACCAGAGTAACATTCTTATTTTTGCCAAGTGACCTCCAATTCACAGACATGAAGATCTTATTGGCCAGATTCTCCTTGAATTGGTTTCAAGTTTAGATTGGAACTTCAGGGTCTTGGTTAATCCTTTCAACCTCTACATGGCTCTGCTTTGGATTCCTCTTGGAGAAATGTTCCCAGTGGACTTCAACCCACCTCGTGTCTTCTTCTAGGAAGGAAATGCTCTTGAGTTCCAATCCCAAATGATGATGTTTATCCATCATGTTCGAAGAAGGTCTTGACTTCTAAAGGGGAATTGGGGGGGGGGGATGTCAAGACTTGCATGTGACTTAGATTAAAGTGTGAGAGAGTTGCGCATAGTCAGCCTCACTCTCTCTTCCTGGATTCCATCTTGCTCCAATAGCAGGACGAGAGTCAAGACAGTTGGAGATGTGCTGGGCACAGTGGTTGACCAGGGCATCTTTCGTGTCTTGCCTTGCCTTGCTCTTGCCGCATCGTTTGCAGGCACCACGTTCAGGGTCTGTTCTGGGTCCTATTCTTTTTAATATGTTTGTGAGTGACATAGGGGAAGGTTTGGTAGGGAAGGTTTGCCTATTTGCCGATGACTCTAAAGTGTGCAATAGGGTTAATATTCCTGGAGGGGTCTGTAATATGGTAAATGATTTAGCTTTACTAGATAAATGGTCAAAGCAATGGAAACTGCAGTTTAAAGTTTCCAAATGTAAAATAATGCACTTGGGGAAAAGTAACCCTCAATCTGAGTATTGCATTGGCAGTTCTGTGTTAGCAAAAACTTCAGAAGAGAAGAATTTAGGGGTAGTGATTTCTGACAGTCTCAAAATGGGTGAGCAGTGTGGTCGGGCAGTAGGAAAACCAAGTAGGATGCTTGGCTGCATAGCTAGAGGTATAACAAGCAGGAAGAGGGAGATTGTGATCCTCTTATATAGAGCTCTGGTGAGACCACATTTGGAATACTGTGTTCAGTTCTGGAGACCTCACCTACAAAAAGATATTGACAAAATTGAACAGGTCCAAAGACGGGCTACAAGAATGGTGGAAGGTCTTAAGCATAAAACGTATCAGGAAAGACTTCATGACTTACAGTCTGGAGGACAGAAGGAAAAGGGGGGACATGATCGAAACATTTAAATATGTTAAATGGTTAAATAAGGTTCAGGAGGGAAGTGTTTTTAATAGGAAAGTGAACACAAGAACAAGGGGATACAATCTGAAGTTAGTTGGGGGAAAGATCAGAAGCAACGTGAGAAAATATTATTTTACTGAAAGAGTAGTAGATCCTTGGAACAAACTTCCAGCAGACGTGGTTGGTAAATCCACAGTAACTGAATTTAAACATGCCTGGGATAAACATATATCCATTGTAAGATAAAATACAGGAAATAGTATAAGGGCAGACTAGATGGACCACGAGGTCTTTTTCTGCCGTCAGTCTTCTTTGTTTCTATGTTTCATGACCGTTGTCCTATTCTAGTAGTTTTCATCCGCTCAGTTTGCCGGAATCTGTCTTCACACGCTTGGGATAGACAAGTCCCTATCTCACCGATGGTCAATGACCCATCGGCTACTTTCAATCTGATTTGGACAGCCTGTCATAGTTGTTGCCCAGGGTGTGGCTACTGCACCTGCTACAGCTACTGGGAGTAGTGATGGGTGAACTGAACCCCCACAATTCGGGTCCGTACTGAATTTTGCAGTGTGCGGGATGCCGAACACGAACCCGAAATTTTTCCAAAGTTCGGGGTTGTGTTCGGCGTTCAAAGCTTTAACGTCACCGGCAGGTTGCTAAGGACGCCAAGGTGATCACTTCCTGGACTCCATGGAATCCAGGAAGTGATCACCTTGGCGTCCTTAGCAACCTGCCGGTGATGTCAAAGCTCCGCCCCCGGAATCTCTTCGTGGGAGGGATTCCCCAGCTCCTTCAAAGGAAGGTCTTCACGTAAAAATAAACATTGTTATTTTTACGAAAAAGGACACCGCAGCAGCGCTGCAAGCAAAGGGCGGTCCTTTCACGTAAAAATAAACATGTTGGGATTCTATGGAATCCAGGAAGTGATCACCTTGGCGTCTTTAGCAACCTGCCGGTGATGTCAAAGCTCCGCCCTGGAATCTCTTCATGGGAGGGATTCCCCGTTCGGGTTCGAGTTCAGGTTCGGTTCGGGTTCGGCCAAATTTTGCATAAAATTCAGTCGAACTTGCCAAACCCAAACATCGTTGGGTTTGCCCATCACTAACTGGGAGCCACAGATGAGAGATGAGTGACAGGTGGAGATCAAAGGTGAACAAGCTGCCCTAAAAGCTGCCCTAAAATGAGCTGCCGTAAAAGAACACGACATGCCCCTGCACCAGATGTGCTACCCCTCCCTGAACACCCTATACACTCCTAAAATACAGTGTTTTTAATAGGGAAATGAACACAAGATTAAGGGGACACAATTTGAGGTTAGTTGGGGGAAAGATCAGAAGCAACGCGAGAAAATATTATTTTACCGAAAGAGTAATAGATGCTTGGAACAAACTTCCATCAGACATGGTTGGTTAAACAAGGTTCAGGAGGGAAGCGTTTTTAATAGGAAATTGAACCCAAGAACAAGGGGGCACAGTCTGAGGTTAGTTGGGGGGAAGATTAGAAGTAACATGAGAAAATATTATTTTACTGAAAGAGTAATAGGTACTTGGAACTAACTTCCAGCAGACGTGGTTGGTCAATCCACAGTAACTGAATTTAAACATCCCTGGGATAAACATAGATCCATCCTAAGATATAATACAGGAAGTGCAGACTAGATGGACTATCTATCTATCTGTCTATCTATCTATCTATCTATATCTATCTATCTATCTATCTATCTATCTATCCTGCCGTCAATCTTCTATGTTTCTATGAGTCCACATCCTTGAAGATGCTCCTTCTCAATGTCCCTGCCCATTCCCCCAGCCTTCTGGAGTATGGAGTATCCTAACCATTAAATCTTTTAATACTGTAAGAAATCTGAAGATTTCTCTGGATCGCTGATGCTAACCAGATACCCTTAATTAATGTCACTGCATTGTTCCTTTTTAAAATTTAAAGGGTTCATTCCCTGTTTTGTTTATTCTTGCAAAAGGCCTGGAATCCGAAGACGTTTGTCGGATACGTATAAATAAATAGCACTTAGAGAAAGACTAACATGCTGGGAGCAGCAGGGAGAGAGACGTAGAGTTGGAAAGGGATACCTGGAGAGGACGGGGTAAAGAGAAATACACTCAAAAAAAATAAAGGGAACACTTAAACAACACAATATTACTCCAAGTAAATCAAACTTCGGTGAAATCAAACTGTCCACTTAGGAAGCAACACTGATTGACCATCAGTTTCACAGGCAGTTGTGCACATTCAGCTTTGTACAGAACAAAGTGTTCAATGGGAATATTTCATTCATTCAGATCTAGGATGTGTTCTTTCAGTGTTCCCTTTATTTTTTTGAGCAATATATTATTTTTTTGGATATTTTCCTATCCAACTCCGACTCCAGACTGATCTTCGCAGTCCCAACAAACTCAACCAAACCCCCTTCTTTAGCGGAGAAATCCATAATTTTTTTTACTACCGGTTCTGTGGGCGTGGCATGGTGTTGGCTTTGTGGGCGTGGCAGGCAAAAGGATACTGAACTCAATCTGTATAGTCTGGAAGACAGAAGGAAAAGGGGGGACATGATCGAAACATTTAAAGGGTTAAATAGGGTTCAGGAGGGAAGTGTTTTTAATAGGAAAGTGAACACAAGAACAAGGGGACACAATCTGAGGTTAGTTGGGGGAAAGATCAAAGGCAACATGAGAAAATATTATTTTAATGAAAGAGTAGTAGATCCTTGGAACAAACTTCCAGCAGACGTGGTTGGTAAATCCACAGTAACTGAATTTAAACATGCCTGGGATAAACATATATCCATCCTAAGATAAAATACAGAAAATAGTATAAGGGCAGACTAGATGGACCATGAGGTCTTTTTCTGCCGTCAGTCTTCTATGTTTCTATGTTTCTATACTGCAAAATCCCCATTCCCAACCCACTCCTGGAGGAAAGATATTGCAAAATCCCCATTCCCTCCCCACTCAGGGGTCAGCCAGAGGTGGTATTTGCCTGTTCTTGGAACTACTCAAAATTTCCTGTACCGGTTCTCCAGAACCTGTCAGAACCTGATGGATTTCACCCCTGCCCTGCTTATATTGAAAAGGTAGCAACTGCTTTTACAGGGGTACCAAATTCCATTGCTTACGCACCTTATAGGCAAATCATTTTTCCTCTTGCCTGACTTTGGGGTAAGATAGAAAGGAGTTCCACTATCAGCAGAATCCATTGTCTCGATGGGTTGTGGTTAGATCAGAAAAGCTGGGGGTGAAAAGTGAGGAATGGATGCTAAAATCCAAAGGTAACCCCTTTGGCCTGGATGGGTGTCAACAGACTCAAACTCAACCCGGATAAGACGGAGTGGCTGTGGGTTTTGCCTCCCAAGGACAATCCCATCTGTCCGTCCATTACCCTGGGGGGGAATTGTTGACCCCCTCGGAGAGGGTCCGCAACTTGGGCGTCCTCCTCGATCCACATCTCACATTAGAGAACCATCTTTCAGCTGTGGCGAGGGGGGCGTTTGCCCAGGTTCGCCTGGTGCACCAGTTGCGGCCCTATCTGGACCGGGACTCATTGCTCACAGTCACTCATGCCCTCATCACCTCGAGGTTCGACTACTGTAATGCTCTCTACATGGGGCTACCTTTGAAAAGTGTTCGGAAACTTCAGATCGTGCAGAATGCAGCTGCGAGAGCGGTCATGGGCTTACCTAGGTATGCCCATGTTTCACCATCACTCCGCAGTCTGCATTGGCTGCCGATCAATTTCCGGTCACAATTCAAAGTGCTGGTTATGACCTTTAAAGCCCTTCATGGCACTGGACCGGAATATCTCCGAGACCGCCTTCTGCCGCATGAATCCCAGCGACCGATTAGGTCCCACAGAGTGGGCCTTCTCCGGGTCCCGTCAACTAAACAATGTCGGTTGGCGGGACCCAGGAAAAGAGCCTTCTCTGTGGCGGCCCCAACCCTCTGGAACCAGCTCCCCCCGGAGATTAGAACTGCCCCTACTCTCCCTGCCTTCCGTAAACTCCTTAAAACCCACCTTTGTCGTCAGGCATGGGGGAACTGAAACACCTCCCCCGGGCATGTACAATTTATGTATGGTATGTTTGAGTGTGTGTCTGTTAGCAAAATGGGGTTCTTTTAAATATTTTAAATTATATTTAGATTTGTTATAAATTGTTGTGCTATGCTGTGAGCCGCCCCGAGTCTGTGGAGAGGGGCGGCATACAAATCTAAGTAATAAAATAAATAAATAATAAATAAAACCCCATCCCAGAGTCCATTTGGGAGTTGGGCAGCTTATAAATCTAACAAGCTACGTAGCTTCTGCTCTGGCAATCTCACACTACTTACCAGAGCTTACAAAACTTTTGCCAGACCCATCCCCGAATACAGCTCATCTGTTTGGAACCCATATTGCACCTCAGACATTAACACCTTTGAAAATGTCCAAAGATACATCACCAGAAGAGCCCTTCACTCCTCCGCTCGAAACAGAATACCCTACGAGACTAGACTTTCAATCCTGGGCCTAGAAAGTTTAGAACTAAGACGCCTTAAACAAGATCTAAGTATTGCCCACAAGATCATATGCTGCAACGTCCTGCCTGTCGGCGACTACTTCACCTTCAACCACAACAACACAAGAGCACACAACAGATTTAAACTTAATATTAACCGCTCCAAACTTGACTGTAAAAAATATGACTTCAGTAACCGAGTTGTCGAAGCTTGGAACTCATTACCGGACTCCATAGTGTCATCCCCAAACCCCCAACACTTTACCCTTAGATTATCTATGGTTGACCTATCCAGATTCCTAAGAGGTCAGTAAGGGGCGAGTACAAGTGCACTAGAGTGCCTTCTGTCCCCTGTCCTATTGCTCTCCTATATCTCCTATACCTTTCTTCTATTCCTATATCTCTTCTTCTATTCTTTCATTGATATGTTCTATTACTATACCTTCTTTTCTATTATTTCTTAGATATATTTTACTATGAGTATCTCCTCTATAACCTTCATCATGTATTTTACTATGTGTATATATAGATATATACCCACTAAAACCCTCATCGTGTATTGGACTAACTAACTAACTAAATAAATAAATAAATAAATAAATAAAAATAAATAAATAAATAAATAAATAACTCACAGTCACTCATGCCCTCATCACCTCGAGGCTCGACTACTGTAACGCTCTCTACATGGCGCTACCTTTGAAAAGTGTTCGGAAACTTCAGATCGTGCAGAATGCAGCTGCGAGAGCAATTATGGGCTTCTCTAAGTATGCCCATATTACTCCAACACTCCGCAGTCTGCATTGGTTGCCGATCAGTTTCCGGTCACAATTCAAAGTGTTGGTTATGACCTATAAAGCCCTTCATGGCACCGGACCAGAATATTTTCGGAACCGCCTCCTGCCGCACGAATCCCAGCGACCGGTTAGGTCCCACAGAGTTGGCCTTCTTCGGGTCCCGTCGACTAAACAATGTCGTCTGGCGGGACCCAGGGGAAGAGCCTTCTCTGTGGTGGCTCCGACTCTCTGGAACCAGCTCCCCCCTGAGATTAGGATTGCCCCCACCCTCCCTGCCTTTCGTAAACTCCTTAAAACCCACCTCTGTCGTCATGGGGGAACTAAAACATCTCCCCCTTGCCCATGTTGTTTTGCCGTTTGATTGATTGACTGCGTGCCTGTTTTTTATATATATTGGGATTGTTTTATGAATTTTTTTAAATTTAAAATTGTAATTAGATTGGTGGGAATTGGATTTGTTACTATGTACTGTTTTTGTTATTGTTGTGAGCCGCCCCGAGTTTGCGGAGAGGGGCGGCATATAAATCCAATAAATCTAATCTAATCTAATCTAAATAAATAAATAAATCCCCAAGCTTCGTCCTGTGATGACCAAGTAGAGCAGTGTTTCCCAAAGTGTGGTATGCGTACCCCCAGGGGTATGGGAAGTCTTTGGCAGGGGTAAGCATTCAGAAAACGTTGCCTTTTCCAACTTCATATTTATGTGAAGTTGCTTTTTCAGCTTTTGTAGACTTTAAGTCAAAAAAAAGGAACAGACTATTGGACGTGGAACCGCATCTCAGATTAAGATGAACCACCAAGGAACCAAATTATGACGATTTGTCATCTCAGCACAAACAATTCCCTCCTTCTCATTGATCCAAATAAATGTTATTTATAATATAACTTTTATTTATATTTTATTATGAATAATTTTATTTTTCGTTGATTATTATTTTGGGTATGTACCAAAAAAAGAAAAAAAGGAATATATTTTGATTGTTATTAAAATACATTGTTTTGACGAGGGGTACTAAAATTATAGAAGAGGTACATATATGTCAAAAGTTTGGGAAATACTGAACTAGAGGAAGCCTTCTAAAATTGAGATTTTATTTAATTATCGATTTTTATTAAATTTATAAATAAAGTGGAGAAAGTGGAGACAAGTGATTTATGGGATTTAAAATGGGTCGTCCCCTCCCTTATCAACAGGGGCTGTCGAATTGCATGGGAGTGATCCCAGGAAAATGGAAGGTTAAAGGTTAAGGGTCAGAGGGAAGGGATCTCTTTTGTGCTCTTTTGAGGACCATTGTTGGCCAGGTCTATTGGTATTCTGATGGAACCCACCCACCCCTTCAATGGAAGGCAATCAGGGTGAATCTGCATAAAGGCATCTCCCTGTTTGAATATGTGTGCATGTGAATGTGTGAGGTTGTTGCTAAGGCTCTTAGTAAAGTTCCCCTTTCCATGGAGATATTAACATTTTGGGGGTGGGGTGCAGCAGCATGCATAATGCAATGTGGAGATGTTTCAGGAGCATCAAATGGATGGGGGGGGTGGATCTTCTCTACCAAAACTCTTTTGCTGCAAAATGAAACAAGCTGCAAAAATACGACCACTTCAGTATAAATTCCTTAGTTTTTTTCAAAAGGTCTTAGCTTCTGAGCAAAACTAATGAGGGGGAGGAGGGAGGGAAGGAGAGAGGGAGGGAGAAAGAAAGAAACAAACAAAGGAAGAGAGAGGGGGAGGGAGGGAGGGAGGAAGGAAGGAAGGAAGGAAGGAAAGGAAGGAAGAAAGATGGAAGGAAGGAAGGAAGGAAAGAAAGAAAGAAAGAAAGAAAGAGAGGGGGGAGAGAGGGAGGAAAGAAAGATAGAAAAGAGGAAAGAATGACAGGCGGAAGGAAGGAAGGAAGGAGAGAGAGGAAGGAAGGAAGGAAGGAAGGAAAGGAAGGAAGAAAGGAAGATGGAAGGAAGGAAGGAAGGAGAGAAAGAAAGAAAGAAAGAGAGGGGGGAGAGAGGGAGGAAAGAAAGAAAGATAGAAAGGAGGAAAGAATGACAGGCGGAAGGAAGGAAAGAAGGAGAGAGAGGAAGGAAGGAAGGAAAGAAAGGAAGGAAGGAAGAAAGGAAGAAAGGAAGGAAGAAAGATGGAAGGAAGGAAGGAAGGAGAGAAAGAAAGAAAGAGAGAGGGGGAGAGAGGGAGGAAAGAAAGAAAGATAGAAAGGAGGAAAGAATGACAGACGGGAGGAAGGAAGGAAGGAAAGAAGGAAGGAGAGAGAGAAAGAAAGAAAGAGAGAGAGGGGGGAGAGGGAGGAAAGAAAGAAAGATAGAAAGGAGGAAAGAATGACAGATGGGAGGAAGGAAGGAAGGAGAGAGAGAGAAAGAAAGAAAGAAAGAAAGAAAGAAAGAAAGAAAGAAAGAAAGAAAGAAAGAAAGAAAATCCTCTCTGGTCTCAACTGCACATTTCCCAGAATTCTTTCAAGACAACCACTAGGGCCCAACAGAGATTATACTACCTGAGACTTCTCAGGAAACAACCACTGAATGTAAAACGGCGGGGGACCTTCCACCGCTGCACCATAGAGAGTATTTTAACTTCCTGCATCTGGTCTGTGGTTTGCCAATTGCACAGTGGCAGACAGGACAGCACTACAGAGGGTTTAATGCCATTGCCCACAGCAGGGGTGGGCAAAGTTGGCTCTTCTGTGACTTGTGGACTTCAACTCCCAGAATTCTCGAGGTAGCATGATTGGCTCAGGAATTCTGGGAGTTGAAGTCCACAAGTCATAGAAGAGCCAACTTTGCCCACCCCTGGCCTAGGATCATTGGTTGCCCTCTCCCCTCTTCAGAAGAGCTTTCATAGCTCCTGCTGTCTTAAGAAAATTCAAAATGTTCTTAAAGATCCATCTCATCCTGGGCACCCTTTTTCAAAAAACTATTACCCTCTGGCAGACGGTACAGGATAATAAACACAAGGATAAATAGGCTGAAAAATAGCTATTGAATGCTATTGTATAGTGCAATATTAATGCAATATCAGGGTTTTTTAACTTAGAATGTGAAGGAGGTGGGTTTGTGTTTTATTTTTAAAGTGATATTTTATTTTATGTACGCTGAGAGCATATGCACCAAGACAAATTCCTTGTGTGTCCAATCACACTTGGCCAATAAAAATTCTATTCTATTCTATTCTATAATGTACATTGAAGATCGAGGGAGGCGGCTCAGTAGCTAATAAATCTAATAAATAAATATAAATCTAACAAATCTAATAAATAAATAAAAATAAATAAATAGTAAATAAATAAATAAATATAATGCGCTGAGCTTGTCGATCAGAAAGGTCGGCAGTTCGAATCCCTAGCGCCGCATAACAGAGTGAGCTCCCATTACTTGTCCCAGCTTCTGCCATCCTAGCAGTTCGAAAGCATGTTTAAAAAGGCAAGGAACCACCTTGGTAGGAAGGTAACAGTATTTTGTGCACCGTCGGCACTTAGTCATGCCGGACCCCTGACCACGGAATTCTCATCAGAGCAGTGACGGCTCTTCAGCTAAGAAGTGAAGATGAGCACTGCCCCCTAGAGTCGGGAATGACTAGTACGTCTGTGCAAGGGGAACTTTTACCTTTACCTTATACTTAAGATGGCGTTTAATTTTGCTGTACGAGGTGCAATGACAATAAACTGAACTGAACTGAATTGAACTAAGCTAAACTAAACTGAACTGAACTAAAGTGAACTAAAGTGAAGTGAACTGAATTGAGCTGAACTAAAGTGAACTGAACTGAACTAAAGTGAACTAAAGTGAAGTGAACTGAATTGAGCTGAACTAAAGTGAATTGAACTGAACTAAACTAAACTAAAGTGAACTGAACTAAACTAAACGAAACTGAACTGAACTAAACTAAAGTGAACTGAACTAAACTAAACTAAACTGAACTGAACTAAACTAAAGTGAACTGAACTAAACTAAACTGAACTGAACTGAACTAAACTAAAGTGAACTGAACTAAACTAAACTAAACTGAACTGAACTAAACTAAAGTGAACTGAACTAAACTAAACTAAACTGAACTGAACTAAACTAAAGTGAACTGAACTAAACTAAACTAAACTGAACTGAACTAAACTAAACTGAACTGAACTAAACTAAACTGAACTGAACTGAACTAAACTAAAGTGAACTGAACTAAACTAAACTGAACTGAACTGAACTAAACTAAAGTGAACTGAACTAAACTAAACTAAAGTGAACTAAACTAAACTAAACTGAACTGAACTGAACTAAACTAAAGTGAACTGAACTAAACTAAACTAAACTGAACTGAACTGAACTGAACTAAACTAAACTGAACTGAACTAAACTGAACTAAAGTGAACTGAACTAACTAAACTAAAGTGAACTGAACTGAACTAAAGTGAAGTGAACTGAATTGAGCTGAACTAAAGTGAATTGAACTAAACTAAACTAAAGTGAACTGAACTAAACTGAACTGAACTAAACTAAACTAAACTAAACTAAACTAAACTAAACTAAACTATGCAAAAACATGCCAGATTTTTTTGGGTGTGTGTGTGTGTGCTAAAATCATGTTTCAGCAGATCAAACAATCGTGCCAACTGTTGTCTCCCAAACAGAGCCATGAATCTGGGCATCTCTTTTCCTCCTGAACATTGAGATGGGCAATTCCTTAGACGACGTTTGCATTGAGGGCTGCTTGGGCAACCCAGCCAGGTTCCCCTCGAGCCAAAATAAACACTGCATGGCATTCCACAAGCACTTTACGAACATATTTGGCGGGTGGAGGGTGTGGCAGCTTTGGTCCAAGACCAGGTTTCTCTTGCCTGGCAAAAGGCACAACTGAAGATCTCGGGGACTGTAGACAGCAGACCCTTACTCACGAGCCGTACAGAAGAGAACGCCACTTGGTTGTGGGTTTGGCACAAGCTGGCAGTCTTACAACTTCAGGAAGAGTCTCCCACCGTCTGAATCGTTCCTGGCCAATTTGCAGACGCCAATTTGCTGGAGAAAATTTGACAGATGTCCGCTCCATCGGGGAATTTCAGTAGCCTGCGCAAAGGAATAAGAACGCCAGCCTTGGGTCATAATTGCCCCATTATTTACAAATTATTTGAACCTTGATTGGTTAATTAGTTGTGTGAGGTTGTTTTTGTTTTTTTTAAAAAACAGAAAGGAGTGGGGGAATTGGCTGGGCTTATGCGAGGAAGGAAGCAAGCAAGCTGCTATATAATTAGCCCAATAGCATGCAATTAAATTCTTATTAATACCCTCAAACAGCAGGGACCATTCAGGCCTGTAATTACTTTTGAGAGGGAGAAAGATTGAGCTGTATCAAAAAAAAAAAAGCCCTGACAGGCGGTTGCGAGACAGGTTTTTAGCTGCGCTTCCTCTCCGCAACTTGGGAGGGAATAAGAAGCGTGTGCAATCGACATGCTTAGCAGCACTGATTCAAGCACAGTCATGTTAAGGAAGAGAAGGGAGATGGTCTTGCCAAGCCTGACACGTTGGTCGGCTGCCTGCTGGATTTTTTCTACCCCCACTCCACAACTGCCTACAACTGAACCCCACTTCTGGAGTTGCTGGAACCCATTCTCCAAGCCCACCTAAGGCCATGCGCCAGTAAAGGCATGGCTTTGTAAAGAGAAGCAGTTTGGGGTAGGGGTTAAAGCATCAGGTTAGAGCAGGGCTCTCCAACGTTGGCGACTTTAAGACTTGTGGACTTCAACTCCCAGAATTCCTCAGTGAGCTTTGCTGGCTGAGGAATTCTGGGAGTTGAAGTCCACAAGTTTTAAAGTCACCAACGTTGGAGACCCCCTGGGTTAGAGAGTGGGAGATTGTGATTTCTAGCTCTGCCTTAGCCATGAAAACTTGCTGGGTGACTTTAGACCAGTGAAGGGCGGCAAAACTTTTTACTACCACACTGTGGGAATGGCTTATTTTATAGGTGTGGGTTGCCGGCCATGTGACCTGGTGGGAATGGCCTGACAACCATATGATCAGAGGGGGGCTTAAAGGTCATGTGACTGACTGGCTTAAAGTTGGCCAACTGGACATCACTCGTGTCGAGGGTTTGAGTTAAGGTGCCTGGCCTCTCCTCTCCTCAAAGAGATACAATTTCCCTATCTATTTACTAGTATCGAGATCAATTCCAGGCATAGCCGTGAGTGATTGATTAGGCAAACGTGGATGATTGTGTTGGGATGAATGAGGTTTTTTTTTAAAAAAAATTAGTTTTTTTATAGTAATTTTTAATATTAGATTTCTATACATGTGTATTGTAGTGTATTTGTTATGTTGTACACCACCCTGAATTGTCTGAGAAGGGTGGCATAGAAATTAGATAGATAGATAGATAGATAGATAGATAGATAGATAGATAGATAGATAGATAGATAGATAGATAGATAGATAGATAGATAATCTATCCATCCATCTATCTATCTATCTCTATCTATCTATCTCTATCTATCTATCTATCTATCTATCTCTATCTATCTATCTATCTATCTCTATATATCTATCTATCTCTATCTATCTCTATCTATCTATCTATCTATCTATCTATCTATCTATCTCTATCTATCTATAGAGTGCAGAGAAGAGCAATAATGATGATTAGGGGGCAGGAGGCTAAAACATAAGAAGAACAGTTGCAGGAACTGGGCATGTCTGGTTTAATGAAAAGATGGACCAGGGGAGACATGATAGCAGTGTTCCAATATCTCAGGGGTTGCCACAAAGAAGAGGGAGTCAAACTATTCTCCAAAGCACCTAAATGGGTGAGAACTAATCAAAGAGAGAAGCAACTTAGAACTAAGGAGAAATTTCCTGACAGTTAGAACAATTAATCTGTGGAATAAATTACCTCCAGAAGTTGTGAATGTTCCAACACTGGAAGTGTTTAAAGAAAATGTTGGATAACCATTTGTATGAAGTGGTGTAGGGTTTCCGGCCTAAGCAAGGGATTGAACTAGAAGATCTTCAAGGTCACTTCCAATTCTGTTATTCTATTCTAAATATTAATACTAAATCACATTTCACATAAACGATAAGCTGAGCCAGCAGTTGAATCTTAGGCTGACAAAGTAATGAATTCCACAGTGTGTGCCTGCAGAAATGTTCCCGCTGGCCCGTATCTGACCCAGTGGTAGGTTCTTAATGATTTTGCTACCGTTTCACGCTTGGACGCGTGCACCACTTTGGACCAGTTCTAAGAACTGGTCCAAACCGCAAGCAATCCACCACTCATCGGACCAGACCTGGGTGGAAGGAGAACAAAGCAAACCATCATTTGCTGTTGAAAGATGTCTCCTTTCCACGATTTTTCTGGGCGTGTGTTCAGAGAGGAGCTACAGAAAGGTCTGGAGCTGGACGCATGGTTCCTGATACCCCCTGTTGGTTCTGGAGGGTTAATCCAAAGAACGGAGCAAGGGTATGAACGGAGGTGCAAAGCCAGAATAACTTTAGCAGGTCTCCCTGCTGCTTCCTGGCTCTCTTCTCAACTTTGCAACTTGGCCGAGGATGATACGGTTCTCATTCCATAACAGCTCAAGCGAGAAATAAGAAAGGATCCTCCTGGCCAGAGGTTTTTGGGTGGACACTGGACCCGCAGCTTTAGATGGGACGTGCCATCTGGGTGTGAATCAAAGACTCCTACAGATGGAAAACAGTTTTTCTAATTTTGTTAACTCGAGCCTTCATTCAGGGGCTCCAAAACCAGCCTTTTCTCTTATTTCTTTTAGTTTGTTTGTGTGTTTGTTTGTTTGTTTGCTTGCTTACTTCTTTGCTTCCTTGCTTCTTTGCTTCTTTGCTTCTTTGCTTGTCAAGCAGGTAAAAGATAGCAGGTTATAAACATGGACATGAACGAAGGAAATGAATACAAATAAAATGGAGACAATAGGACAGGGATGGTAGGCACGCTGGTGTGCTTACAGCAATAGCATTTAGCATTTAGACTTATACAGTGTTCCCTTGATTTCCGCAGGGGATACGTTCCAAGACCACCCGCGAAAGTTGAATTTCCGTGAAGTAGAGATGCGGAAGTAAATACACTCTTTTTGGCTATGAACAGTCTCACAAGCCATCCCTTAACACTTTAAACCCCTATATTACCATTTCCCATTCCCTTAACAATCATTTACTCACCATTATTACTGATATTCACCATTGAATAAAACACTTAGTGATCCTGATATTTATAAACGTAATTATTTATTAACAATAATTACTTTTTTTTTGCAATAATAATGCTGATTAGTCGAGATTTCAGCCAATCAACAATGGCAGACGGAAGTTTGGCAATGACGTATGACGGGCGGGAAAAACCATGGTATAGGAAAAAACCCACGAAGTATTTTTTAATTAATATTTTTTGAAAAACCATGGTATAGGCGAAGCTGGAACCCGCGAAAATCGAGGGAACACTGTATACTGCTTCATAGTGCTTTTACAGCCCTCTCTAAGCGGTTTACATAATCTGCCTCTTGCCCCCAACAATCTGGGTCCCCATTTTACCCACCTCGGAAGGCTGACTCAGCCTTGAGCCGAGGTAGTTTTGAACTGCTGAACTACAGCTAGCTGTTAGCTGAAGTGTAATGTTGCATTCTAACCACTGCACCACCCCGGCTCTTGATGCACCCACCCCTAGGGGTGAAATGCTCCCAGCCTTCACTCATGCCTGTCAGTCATTGGAGATTTCAAGTGGAGGAGTGAAGGGCTCTTCTGGTGAAGTATTCTTTGGGGACATTTTCAAGGGTGTTAATGTCTGAGATGCGATATGGGTTCCAAACAGATGAGCTGTATTCGAGGATGGGTCTGGCAAACGTTTTGCAAGCTCTGGTAAGCAGTGTGAGATTGCCAGAGCAGAAGCTACGTAGGATTAGGTTTACAACTCTTGAAGCCTTCTTGGCTATGTTGTTGAAGTGGGCTTTGGCACTTCAATCTTTTGTTATTAGTATACCAAGGTCTTCCATCTCTTCCTTCCAGCCTGCAACTGCAACCTCCATGCCCGGCGTTGCCGCTTCAACATGGAGCTCTACAAACTCTCCGGGCGCAAAAGCGGTGGCGTCTGCCTCAACTGTCGGCACAATACGGCAGGGCGGCACTGCCATTACTGCAAAGAGGGCTTTTACCGTGACGTGAGCAAGTCCATCTCCGACCGCAAGGCCTGCCGAGGTAAGGAACGAATGGGGTCGGCTAAATGGGGGGGAGGGCTCACATAGGGGGGCACCCGGACAAGAAAACGGTTCACCATCACTGACTTAGATAATCTCACTTGAAAATGCAAGAGTTAAGATTCAGAAAGATGGTTTTTTTTTCAGTTAAGGAAGCTCTAGAGATTTCAGGAAGTATAATGAATGGAGCATGAGTCTTACAAATGTTGTGTTTCCTTTTTTTCTTCTCACCTAGTATTAGTGACTATTTTTTTTTTTTAGGAAGCTGTTTCATTTGCATCTGTTTTTGCAATGGTCAGATTTACTTTTTTAACTTCTTCTGAAGTTACATTGGTGGCCCTATAATTTCAAGGGCCAAGAAACTGCCTTTTTTCTTTTCTGTTCCTTTTCTTTCCTTTTTCCTTTTTCCTTTTGTTATTCAGGGCAGCCTAAATAAGCCAATATTGAGTACTACAAAAACCATAGAAGCTAATATGCACATTGGTCTACTGTGAAAGGTGCTTTGGGCTGGTCCCCTGGGTTGTGTGCCACCTCCTACAAAGCTTTAGGCATAGCTTGGTAGAGGAATTTCAATCCATGTCTGTCTATCTGTCTGTCTGTCTCTCTCCTTCCTTCCTTCCTTCCTTCCTTCCTTCCCTTCCTTCCTTTTTTCTTCCTTGCTTCCTGCCTGCCTGCCTGCCTCTTTTCTTTCTTTCTTTCTTTCTTTCTTCCTTCCTTTCTTTCTCTCTTTCTCTCTCTCTCTTTCTTCCTTTCCTTCCTTCCTGCCTGCCTGCCTCTTTTCTTTCTTTCTTTCTTTCTTTCTTCCTTCCTTCCTTTCCTTTCCTTCCTTCCTTCCTTCCTTCCTTCTTTCCTTCCTTCCTTCCTTTCTTTCTCTCTCTCTTTCTCTCTCTCTTTCTTTCTTTCTTTCTTCCTTTCCTTCCTTCCTTCCTTCCTTCCTTCCTTCCTCTTTTTCCAGTGCAATCAGGGTGCAAGTTATGTATCTGAGTGTAAAATCAAAAGAGATGAGATCCATTTGTTTTTTTACTTTGCATAGATTCCTCCATCAGCATAAAATAATTGCTGCACGCTTGGTGCTTTGTCTTCCCTTTGCTTTGATATATCTGTTTTCTTTTTAATTATTTTTTAATTGTAAGCCGCCCAGAGTCATGGTGGAGTCAGGCGGTCTCGACACTGAACCATTAAATCAAAATTACGGTTATTTATTTAGAGAGCTAATACTGCTGCTTATCTGATTTGTGTTACTCCGGATAACGAACAGCAAATAAACAAACAAATGGATATATTCAACAAAATACAAAGCAGGGTTAAAACCATCAAAATGCAATAACTGAGACAGTACAAAAAGACTCACAATACAAGCCACACCTACGGGCTTAACTAACATTCCAGCCTGGTGAACAGCCAAGAGCTTGTGATGCAATAATGACCAATTTGTGTAGTGGTGAAAGTGTTAACCTAGAAACCAGGAGACAGTGAGTTCAAGTCCAATTTTAAGCATGAAAGCCAACTGGGTGACTTTGGGACAATCACCAGGTGATGGTGAATTCTAGTCCCACCTTAGGTATGAAAGCCTGATGGATGACTTTGGGACAATCACCAGGAGATGGTGAATTCTAGTCCCACCTTAGGTATGAAAGCCTGATGGATGATTTTGGACCAATCACCAGGAGATGGTGAATTCTAGTCCCACCTTAGGTATGAAAGCCTGATGGATGACTTTGGGCCAATCACCAGGAGATAGTGAATTCTAGTCCCATCTTAGGTATGAAAGCCTGATGGATGATTTTGGGACAATCACCAGGCGATGGTGAATTCTAGTCCCACCTTAGGTATGAAAGCCTGATGGATGACTGGGCCAATCACCAGGAGACTGTGAGTTCCAGTCCTGCCTTAGGCATGGAAACCAATTGGGTGACTTTAGGCCAATGACCAGGAGATGGTGAGTTCTAGTCCCGCCTTAGGCATGAAAGTCAATTGGGTGGACTTTGGGCCAATCACCAGGAGATGGTGAACGGCACAGTATCTTAGCTAGAGGTTTTCCCGAACCCCTGCAAGTTGCCAGCAGCCCATCCCTGGGCACATACTTACAACGGTTCTTAAGAGACTCTTCCTTAGTAAGTCCTTCAGTCAAAAGTATCAAAGTCCTTCAGTCAAGGGCAGAGGTCTTCAAATTTGGCAACTTTAAGACTTGTGGACTTCAACTCCCACAATTCTCCAGCTGGCATAGCCGGCTGGAGAATTCTGGGAGTTGAAGTCCACAAGCCTTAAAGTTGCCAGGTTTGGGGACCACTGGTCAAGGGTATCAATAGTTCAGTTCCAATGTCCAGAAAATAATTCCCTGCCTATGGATAAAGATTTTTTTTTTTTACAAAACAGACCAAAATTCAAACAACGTTTCTGATGGATCTGCATTCAAGCGACTGTGTACTACAGTGTTTCCCAACCTTGGCAACTTGAAGGTATCTGGACTTCAACTCCCAGAATTCCCCAGCCAAGGTTGGGAAACACTGGTGTACTAAATTACTGTTCCTGCTGTCAGGCTCTGTTTAAAAAAAGATCCAACTTGTCTTTCTCCATCAACCATCACAGCAGTCAACTCTTGAGGTTTCTCCCTTCCTGTCTCCACGTGAGACCATGTGGTTAGGGTCCCCTGCTGGGGCAGGAAGCCATTTCCGTCCTGGTATCCCTTCCACACTTGGCCAATGCAAGGAAAGCACTAGGGTGTTGTGCAATCATCTGCACATCTGGATTGCAAGCAGGCTGGCTATGAAACATACAGTACTTGCCCAAGGTTGGCTGACTCAATTCCTGATGTTCAAAGAAGCTCTTTTTTGCGAAGGGATGTTTAATGTTCTTAGGGGCTGCCATCAAGAAATAGGTTAACCTATTTTCCAAAGCACCTGAATGCAGGATAAGAAGCAATGGATGGAAACTAATCCACAATCAACCAGCGGAACGACTTTCCTCCAGAAATTGTGAATGCTCCAACACTGGAGGACCGTCTTCTGCTGCATGAATCCCAGTGACCGATTAGGTCCCACAAAGTTGGCCTTCTCCGGGTCCCGTCAATTAAACAATGCCGTCTGGTGGGACCCAGGGGAAGAGGCTTCCCTGTGGTGGCCCCAGCCCTCTGGAATCAACTCCCCTCAGGGATTAGGACCGCCCCCACCCTCCTTGCATTTTGAAAGCTCCTGAAGACCCACCTTTGTCGCCAGGCATGGGGAAACTGATATACCCCTAGCTATTATGGTTTATGTACGGTCTGTTAGGTTGTGTGATTGTTTTTCTTTTTATAATAAGGTTTTAAATTGTTTTTTAACATTAGATTTGTACGTAGTGTATTGTTGTGAGCCGCTCTAAAGTGTATGTTCACACACACACGCACAGCTCTTCTAAAATTATACACATTCAACCTCATTTTGACAAAATTGAACGGGTCCAAAGAGGGGCCACAAGAATGGTGGAAGGTCTTAAGCATAAAACTTATCAGGAAAGACGTAATGAACTCAATCTGTACAGTCTGGAGGACAGAAGGGAAAGGGGGAGACATGATCGAAACATTTCAATATGTTAAAGGGTTAAATAAGGTTCAGGAGGGAAGTGTTTTTAATAGGAAAGTGAACACAAAAACAAGGGGGCACAATCTGAGGTTAGTTGGGGGAAAGATCAGAAGCAACATGAGAAAATATTATTTTACTGAAAGAGTCGTAGATGCTTGGAACAAACTTCCAGCAGACGTGGTTGGTAAATCCACAGGAACTGAATTTAAACATGCCTGGGATAAACATAGATCCATCCTAAGATAACATACAAGAAATAGTATAAGGGCAGACTAGATGGACCGTGAGGTCTTTTTCTGCTGTCAATCTTCTATGTTTCTAGGTTTCATTTACTGCGATAGGAAAAACATACCCAGAGCCCAAAAGGGGGGGGGGGGAATCAAAATTTTGCTACCAGTACTGCGTACCTGACCATTCCCGTAGGAGCCACCACTGCTTGTTAGGTAATTTGGTAGAGCAAAGGCTGAGGTTTACACAGCAAAGCCAGCCTGCTTTCTTTTTCCAGAAACTGCAAATGTTTTGGTTCCAAGAAAATAAATTATCTGGCAATTCATAAGGCTTCGTCACCGGGCGTCCTACAAGCCAGCAAAAACTTGGTGTTTCTGTTTGAAGACGGGCGTCCTTCTCAGTGCTTTGGAGAGCCCTTTCCTCATTCTAGAAAAAAAATAAAATAAAACCACAATTTGTCTCAAGGGAATCGGACAAAACGTGCCCCACGCAGAAAAAATGTCCCCATCTTGTAAATTCCAGACAGAGCGAAGCAAATGAGGACTTCCCTCTCACCCAGATTAATAATAATAATAATAATAATAATAATAATAATAATAATAATAATAATAATAGACCTTTATTCCTTTATTACAGTCAAAGACCATCAATATAATAAAGACAGAACATCCAAGAACCATTTCAGATTCTTAGAAACTAAAAAAATTTAAATTGTTGGGGGAAAGATCAAAAGCAACATGAGAAAATATTATTTTACTGAAAGAGTAGTAGATCCTTGGAACAAACGTCCAGCAGACGTGGTAGATAAATCCACAGTAACTGAATTTAAACATGCCTGGGATAAACATATATCCATTCTAAGATAAAATACAGAAAATAGTATAAGGGCAGACTAGATGGACCATGAGGTCTTTTTCTGCCGTCAATCTTCTATGTTTCTATCTCTTTGATCCTAGTAGCAGATTCTTGGGTGATAAATGTAGTCCTTGACTCACAGCAGTTCATTGACCATCCAAAGTTGGTCATCACCCAAGTCAACAAAGACATGCTTGGTGTTGAGGTTCTTGGGCATCTGGAGACAAATGGCTTACAGAATTCATGACTTGTATGCCACCACTCTCCAAAGATTATTAGTTAATGGAGACGTAATGGTGAATCAGCCAGGCGGTGAACTGACAGGGCTTTATTTTAATTTTATTTATTTATTTATTTTATTTATTTTATTTATTTTATTTATTTTATTTATTTTATTTATTTTATTTATTTTATTTATTTTATTTATTTTATTTATTTTATTTATTTTATTTATTTTATTTATTTTATTTATTTTATTTATTTTATTTATTTTATTTATTTTATTTATTTTATTTATTTTATTTATTTTATTTATTTTATTTATTTTATTTATTTTATTTTATTTATTTTATTTATTTTATTTATTTTATTTATTTTATTTATTTTATTTATTTTATTTTATTTATTTTATTTATTTTATTTATTTTATTTATTTTATTTATTTTATTTATTTTATTTATTTTATTTATTTTATTTATTTTATTTATTTTATTTATTTTATTTATTTTATTTATTTTATTTATTTTATTTATTTTATTTATTTTATTTATTTTATTTATTTTATTTATTTTATTTATTTTATTTATTTTATTTATTGTTAGAGTTGAAAGGGACCATGCAGGTCATCAAGTCCAACCCCCTGCCTGAGCAGGAATCCTAAAGCACCCCAGCCAAGTGGCAGTCCAATCTCCTCTTGAAAGTGTCCAGAGTTGGGGAGTTCACAACCTCTGCAGGCAGGTTGTTCCAATGGTTGATCGCTCTGACCGTCAGGGAGTTCTTCCTTACTTCTAGGTTGGATCTTTCCTTGGTCAGCTTCCAGCCGTTGTTCCTCATTCGGCCCTCTGGTGCTCTGGAAAATAGAGTGGCCCCCTCCTCTCTGTGGCAACCCCTCATATACCTATATACAGCTATCATGTCTGCTCTGGCCCTCCTTTTCTCTAGGCTATCCATGCCCAGTTCCCGCAGTCTCTCTTCGTAAGTCTTGGTTTCAAGTCCCCTAATCATTTTGGTTGCTCTTTTCTGCACCTTCTCCACACAACGGCTTCACCGTTGTGTTCTGTGCCTCTTTTCCCCATTGTTGCATCTCGGTCAGAAAAGTTCGTGCTCTCTGCTCAAACACTGGGTAACTTTTCTTGCTTCTCCATGTCAGCCACTGTGGAAGGACTCCCGCTGTTTCTTTAAAAGCCGTCTGGGAGGGATTGCAACACAGAACTGAAGTCAAACTTGGAAACCAAGTTTGGTTCCCAGTCAGAAGATACCACAGGGAAGTGGTGGGGAGCCGGTGGGGGGGGGATATGACTGGCTACGTCCTTGGCACTGAGAAAACAGACGTGGCTCGCTGAGGCCAGGAGATCTGGAGATGGGCCAAAGGGAAGGGAAATGACACATCCCCGGAATGATTTAGCCACCCTACAGATAAGGAAGTGAGTGATCAGGGAACTCCAACTAGTCATCCCACAGCATCGGGCATGAAAGAGCAGTTCTGCAGCCAGTGGTGAGGGTTCAATATTTTTTTTACTACCAGTTCTATGGGCATGGTTTGGTGGGCATGGCAGAGGAAGGATACTGCAAAATCTCCATTCCTTATCACCTCCAGAGGAAAGATACTGCAAAATCCACATTCCCACTCCACTCCAGGGGAAGGATATTGCAAAATCTCCACCAGCTGGGATTTTGGAAGCAGAGAATAGATGGGGGCAGGGACAGTCAGAGGTGAAATGTCCCATTTGGTATACTAATAACAAAAGATTTAAGTGCCAAAGCCCACTGCAACAATAGAGCCAAGAAGGCTTGAAGAGTTGTAAACCTAATCCTACGTAGCTTCTGCTCTGGCAATCTCACACTACTTACCAGAGCTTGCAAAACTTTTGCCAGACCCATCCTCGAATACAGCTCATCCGTTTGGAACCCATATCGCATCTCAGACATTAACACCCTGGAAAATGTCCAAAGATACTTCACCAGAAGAGCCCTTCACTCCTCCGCTCGAAACAGAATACCCTACAAGACTAGACTTTCAATCCTGGGCCTAGAAAGCTTAGAACTAAGACGCCTTAAACAAGATCTAAGCATTGCCCACAAGATCATATGCTGCAATGTCCTGCCTGTCGGCGACTACTTCAGCTTCAACCACAACAACACAAGAGCACACAACAGATTTAAACTTAATATTAACCGCTCCAAACTGGACTGTAAAAAATATGATTTCAGTAACCGAGTTGTCGAAGCGTGGAACTCATTACCGGACTCCATAGTGTCATCCCCAAACCCCCAACACTTTACCCTTAGATTATCTACGGTTGACCTATCCAGATTCCTAAGAGGTCAGTAAGGGGCGAGTACAAGTGCACTAGAGTGCCTTCCGTCCCCTGTCCTATTGCTCTCCTATATCTCCTATACCTTTCTTCTATTCCTATATCTCTTCTTCTATTCTTTCATTGATATGTTCCATTACTATATCTTCTTTTCTATTCTTTCTTAGATATATTTTACAATGAGTGTCTCCTCTATAACCTTCATCATGTATTTTACTATGTGCATATATATATATATATATACCCACTAAAACCCTCATTGTGTATTGGACAAAATAAATAAATACAATAAAATTACTCAAAATGTCCGCTACTGGTTCTCCAGAACTGGTCAGAACCTGCTGAATCCCACCTCTGGTCCACACATAAGCCAATTTATTGCTGAACAGCCTAGGAATCTTCTTAATTAAAAGTTAGCACTTACTTGGAATTAAATAAGGGTTAACAGAGTTCAAGGGCAGTTGGATTTTGTCTACTTTTTATTTATTTATTTATTTTTATTTATTTATTTTGTCCAATACACAATACATATTGAAGAGAATAGACATGTATAATAATAGACATATATAAAGAAAAGAATAGAAGAAAAGATATAAAAATAGAGGAGAAGATATATGAAAGGAAGAAAAGATATATGATATATGAGATAAAGGAGAGACAATTGTACAGGGGACGAAAGGCACTCTAGTGCACTTATGTACACCCTTTACTGACCTCTTAGGAACCTGGAGAGGTCAATCGTGGATAGTCTAAGGGAGAAATGTTGGGGGTTAGGGGTTGACACTACGGAGTCCGGTAATGAGTTCCACGCTTCGACAACTCGATTGCTAAAGTCATATTTTTTACAGTCAAGTTTGTAGCGGTTAATATTAAGTTTGAATCTGTTGCGTGCTCTTGTGTTGTTGCGGTTGAAGCTGAAGTAGTCATTGACAGGCAGGACGTTGCAGCATATGATCTTTGTGGGCAATGCTTAAATCGTGTTTTACTTCTGGCTGCTTAAGGATTCCAGGCTAATCCCTCTCTTAACTCCTCCCCCAAGTTCTGCCATTCTTTCTCGTATACACATCTTCAGACCCCCTCCCCTCTGCCTCTTGTATTCCCCGAACATCTTCGTTATAGCATCTGGAAGCCATCCAAATTTACTTCTGATTGAACTGCTTTAATTGGACCGGAGAAGAAAAGTATTAAATGCCTGAATGGCGAGCAATCAGGCAAACTGTGGTGGAGCTGAATTAGTTTTAAATGGCCCGGAAACAAAATCCAAATGTAGGTTTTGTCCTGGCCACACCTCACTGCTCTTTTTTTTCAAGCGTGCCTCTATTTTAAAGGCAATGGCAGGAATAGAAGGTAAGCCCAGCATTGGGTGTGGGTAGTGGCATGCAGGATGGTGGTGAGTCGTAACACCCTTTCACTAACTAAACCGTCAACTAAACAATGTCGCTTGGCGGGACCCAGGGGAAGAGCCTTCTCTGTGGCGGCCCCAACCCTCTGGAACCAGCTCCCTCCAGAGATCAGAATTGCACCCACCCTCCTTGCCTTTCGTAAGCTTCTTAAAACCCACCTCTGCCGCCAGGCATGGGGGAACTGAGATACTCTTTCCCCCTAGGTCTTTACAATTTTGTGCATGGTATGTCTGTATGTATGTTTGGTTTTACAATAAAGGTTTTTAACTGTTTTAATATTGGATTGTCATATGCTGTTTTACTACTGTTGTTAGCCACCCCGAGTCTACGGAGAGGGGCGGCATACAAATCCAATAAAATCAAAATCAAATCAAACTACATCATCCATAATGAGTGATGAGGACAGTAATGGGCAGCCAAAATGTTTACTGCTACACTGTGGGTGTGGCTTATTTTGTGGGTGTGGCTTAATGGTCATGTGACTGGGTAGGAGTGGCTTGTCGGCCATGTGACCAGATGAGAGTGGCTTGAACGATCATTATCGTTCAAGTGAACTGTTATGTCTAATATAAATTATATAAATTATAATAATAATAATAATTATATTATCTCCAAGACCGCCTTTTGCCGCACGAATCCCAGCGACCGGTGAGGTCCCACAGAGTTGGCCTCCGTAGGGTCCCATCAACCAAACAATGTCGGCTGGCAGGACATAGGGGAAGAGCCTTCTCTGTGGGAGCCCCGACCCTCTGGAATTAACTCCCCCCAGAGATTCGCACTGCCCCCACCCTCCTCGCCTTCCAAAAGAGCTTAAAAACTCATCTTTGCCACCAGGCTTGGGACTTTTAGATCATCCCCCTGACCACTGAATGCTTAAGTATGATTGTTGAATGTTTGGTCGATAAGTTTTTCTTTTAATTGTTTTTAAATTGTAGTACGAATTGGATTTACATTATTGTTCTGTTTTTATATATGCTGTGAGCCGCCTCGAGTCCTAGGAGAGGGGCGGCATACAAATCCAATTAAATAAATAAATAAAATAAATAAATATAATATAAATTATAAATTTAAATTAAATAATATAATATGAAGAATAATAATAACAAAGAACCAGCCCGC
The DNA here is from genome assembly GCF_031021105.1 of Erythrolamprus reginae. Lineage (NCBI taxonomy): Eukaryota > Metazoa > Chordata > Lepidosauria > Squamata > Dipsadidae > Erythrolamprus > Erythrolamprus reginae. Next base: position 45,560,120 of record NC_091958.1, read on the forward strand.
AGTGCCTCTGCCAGCTAAAACAGAGCTTGGAAAGGTTATCCAGAAAGTAAGGTTACAAGGCACGTAACTCTCGTGGGGAATGTTCACGGGGGAAGTTGGTAGCCGGAAGCCAGTGGGAGAGAACGAACAGTGCCACTGGTCAGTAGATCATTGACTGGTGTTGTGGTGAAGGTTAGAGAGGAGAGTCCTCATTCGGTTTCCCTCCAAGTGTGAAGTCATCGGGTCCAACCCCCTGCTCAATGCAGGATTTCATTAAACCATCCCAGAATAGATAGATGGATAGATACTGTAGATAGAGTATTTCCCCAAAATAAAACCCTGTCTTATATTTTTTTTGAACCCTGAAATAAGTGCTTGGCCTTATTATTATTATTATTATTTATTAGATTTGTATGCCGCCCGTCTCCGAAGACTCGGGGCGGCTCACAACAGTAATACAAAAAACAATATAACAGTGAGACAAATCTAATATTAAAATAAAACATATCTAAAACCCCAACAATTTAAAACCATACAACACATACATACCAAACATAAAATATAAAAGCCTGGGGGAGGATGTCTCAGTCCCCCCATGCCTGGTGATAAAGGTGGGTCTTGAGTAATTTGCGAAAGACAAGGAGGGTAGGGGGGGAGTTGATTCCAGAGGGCCGGGGCCGCCACAGAGAAGGCTCTTCTTATTGCCATGGACTCAAAAGCCCGATTGGGCTTATTATCACTCGATGTCTTATTTTGGGGAAAACAGGGAAACAATTCTTGGAGAGGGGCGGCATATAAATCCAATAAATAAATAAACACACACACACACACTAAATCAATAAATTTATTTCCAGGAATGTCTGCTTCACCACTAACGTATTAAGCTCTGTTTAAGGTCTGAACTTCAACCTTCCATCCATTGTTCCGGCTCCTTTATACGCAAATAAATTCTATATCAAACTGAAGCTACTGTTATGGAACCAGAGGAATGAGAGCTTTATTTTGGAATGTGAAATCAAATCATGTTCAGGTTGCTCAAGACTGCGCGGCTCGGGTCACTGGAAGAGAATGTTAAAACAAGCAGAAATGGAAGCCACAGTCATTATGACAACATTCTCTTATTGTTACAGCACAGGATGAACAATTGCTTAAATATATGCAGTATTGATGTGCCCTGCTCTTTTGCATGATTTTAAGACAAATCTACCACTCGAGGCCATTCCATTCATGCTAACATGCAGAATATGCACACCCAAAGGAATTGGGGAGCCCTTCTGTGGTTAAGACACCTCAAGTTGATGGCTCGTAGTTGAGTTTCATTGCTCAACTTGCCAGCAATCTGTTTTTAAAAACAATTATGCCCGGAAAGAAACCCAATTCTGTCCTTAATTGTTGCATTTTAATTGTTATCATCGTCCAGGGTTGGACAAGAAGCAATGGGTGGAAACTAAACAAGGAGAGAAGTAACTTAGAACTAAGGAGGAATTTCCTGACAGTTAGAACAATTAACCAGTGGAACAGCTTGCCTCCGGAAGTTGTGAATGCTCCAACACTGGAAGTTTTTAAGATGTTGGATAACCATTTGTCTGAAGTGGTGTAGGGTTTCTTTCCTAAGCAGGGGGTTGGACTATAAGACCTCCAAGGTTCCTTCCAACTCTGTTGTTGTTGTTATTAATTTGTTATTATTTAGAATATTGTACCATTTTACTGTTTTTCATCTCATCTCACAACATCTTGAGATATTATTATTATTATTATTATTATTATTATTATTATTATTATTATTTATTAGATTTGTATGCCGCCCCTCTCCGCAGACTCGGGGCGGCTCACAACACAATAAAAACAGTTTATAACAAATCTAATAATTTACAGTTTAAAATATTTTAAAAACCCATTATTAAACAGACATACGTACAAACATACCATACATAAATTGTATAGGCCCAGGGGAGATATCTCAGTTCCCCCATGCCTGACGACAAAGGTGGGTTTTAAGGAGTTTGCGAAAGGCGAGGAGGGTAGGGGCAGTTCTAATCTCTGGGGGGAGCTGGTCCCAGAGAGTCGGGGCCGCCACAGAGAAGGCTCTTCCCCTGGGGCCAGCCAACCGACATTGTTTAGTTGACGGGACCCAGAGAAGGCCCACTCTGTGGGACCTGATCGGTCGCTGGGATTCATGCAGCAGAAGGCAGTCTCAGAGATATTCTGGTCCGATGCCATGAAGGGCTTTATAGGTCATAACCAACACTGAATTGTGACCGGAAATTGATCGGCAACCAATGCAGACTGCGGAGTGTTGGTGTAACATGGGCGTATTTAGGGAAGCCCATGACTGCTCTCGCAGCTGCATTCTGCACGATCTGATAGTTCCTTGGCCAGGATGTTTTCCCCATTCCTTAAACTGGACCTGTCTCAAGAAGATCCTACTGCATCTTCTTAGGCTGTCTCCCTTCGGGTTAATACTCTTTCCTTCTTTCAAAACTGACCATTGTTCTTTCAAGAACAGATGTTTTCCACAATAGGCATTCCAGAGCGTTATCTTCTCATCTGTCCGTGTCCATGTCTTAGGAAAGTTTCAGAGATGGATACCCAGAGTTTTTGTTCTTAAATGTCACTGCGAGAGAAACCCGTCCAACTTTGGAGATATTAGATAGATAAGCAAAGCCATCCAGTGTTACTGGTAGATGTCATTTCTCCTTCTTCACTGCTTTTGTCTTCTCCTTTGATGCATGAAACCTAAGAATGGAGTTTAGGATTGCTGTCATTCCCACTTCTGGAGATACAGTCAGTGAAAGGCTGCAAAAGATTTTACTACCACACCATGGGTGTGGCTTATTTGGTGGGTGTGGCTTGCTGGCCATGTGACCAGGTGGGAGTGACTCAATGATCATGTGACCGGGGTGGCTTAAAGGTCATGTGACTGTCTTAAAGGTGGCCAAGTTTCAAGTTTTATTGGATTTATATGCCGCCCCTCTCCGAAAACTCGACGTCATTCAGGTCAAGGGTTTGGGTTAGGATTAGGCGACCAACTTGACGTCATTCAGGTCAACGGCCAACTTGACGTCATTCAGGTCAAGGGTTTGGGTTAGGATTAGGGTGCCTGGCCTCTCCTCACTTCAAAGAGATACAATTTCCCTCTCTATTTACTATTACTGGACATCCAAAACATACTATTTAATTCTATGTATATATGCCCATACATATTACACACAGGCATACAAAAATATACATTATCTACTATTTAAACAGTATGTTTAACACACACATGCACGCACAGCTCTTCTAAAATTATTCACATTCAATCTCATTTACTATGATAGGAAAAACATACCCAGACCCCAGAAGGGAAAAAAAGAAAACAAATCCAAAATTTTCTACCGGTTCTACGTACCTGAACAAAACATTTTCTACTGGTTCTGTGTAACTGAACCATTTTTTCTACCAGTTCTGCATATCTAACTGTACCTGTAGGAATCCATCACTGGATACAGTAGAAAATTACACCAGGTAACCATACCCAGGTTCACCTGGTGCAACAGTTGCGGCCCTATTTGGACCGGGAGTCACTGCTCACAGTCACTCATGCCCTCATCACCTCGAGGCTCGACTACTGTAACGCTCTCTACATGGGGCTACCTTTGAAAAGTGTTCGGAAACTTCAGATCGTGCAGAATGCAGCTGCGAGAGCAATCATGGGCTTTCCCAAATATGCCCATGTCACACCAACACTCCGCAGTCTGCATTGGTTGCCGATCAGTTTCCGGTCACAATTCAAAGTGTTGGTCATCACCTATAAAGCCCTTCATGGCACCAGACCAGGGTATCTACGAGACCGCCTTCTGCCGCACGAATCCCAGCGACTGGTTAGGTCCCACAGGGTGGACCTCATCCGGGTCCCGTCAACAAAAAAATGTTGTTTGGCGGGGCCCAGGGGAAAAGCCTTCTCTGTGGCGGCCCCGGCCCTCTGGAACCAACTCCCCCCGGAGATTAGAATTGCCCCCACCCTCCTCGCCTTTCGTAAGCTCCTTAAAACCCACCTCTGCCATCAGGCATGGGGGAACTGAGATATTCTTTCCCCCTAGGCCTTTACAATTCATGTACGGTATGTTTGCATGTATGGATGTTTGGTTTTACAATAAGGGTTTTTAGTTGTTTTAGTATTGGATTTACATGCTGTTTTTTGTTACTGTTGTTAGCCGCCCCGAGTCTACAGAGAGGGGCGGCATACAAATCCAATAAATAAATAAATAAATTAAATAAATAAATACCACTAGGTGAAAATAAATTCTTCCTTTTCTCTGTCACGAATCCCTCTCAGATTCATCGAATGTCTAGAACAGAGGTCTCCAAACTTGACCACTTTAAGTCTTGTGGACTTCAACTCTCAGAATTCTCTGGCCAGCATCCTGGGAATTCTGGGAGTTGAAGTCCACAAGTCTTAAAGCTTGAAGATCCCTGCTCTAGAAGACAGTAAGTAAAACCTTGCACACTAGACAGCTTGTAGAAAGAGTCAGCTGGTCTTTGCCAAGCCTTCCTCCCCAAGTCATTTATTCCCCTTTCTCCCATTGCTCCAATCTTGGCTGTCAACAATGGTGGAAATTGAAGCTCTTGTTACTCAGCTTATGTTCTTTGCTCGGGGTTTAAACGCCTTCCTTGAAAAAAAATCCCACCGATCTGATGCCACACAGGTGACACACAAAGTGCCAGATTTGCGGTCCAAAGTGGTGAGGTGCCAAGGCAGAGCTGGGGGAATTCATTCAGGAAGACTTGAGGCTGTCTGCGCAGGAGTGTCTAAAGTGAAGTCTAGGTCAATTCCCACCCACTCTACTTTTCTCCCCATCCCGTAAACCCCCTGGCGGTCTTTCCGCCGTCTTCCTTTGCCAGGGAAACATCCCCTCCCTTCCTCTGTTGAATTATATTCGGTTTCCCTCTCTCTGATTTGTAGAGCTGAAACACCAGCTTGGAGTCTGTTGAGGCAAGATCTCCTGAGCCCATAATTGTAGAGCGTTAATAACAAAGCATCTCCATTAAGAAGCGATACGCTCTGGTGGATGGCCTAACCACAGACTTTAATGCCCTGGAAGGGTTGGTGACGGTTCGCCAGATGCATTTCTTTGAAGAGGACAAATAGGTCCATCAGAATAGGACAACGTGTATCGTCTCTTTCCAAGAGACCAATCCTTGAACACAGCTCATCCATCTGGAACCCACACTGCATTTCGGACATAAACACTCTAGAAAATGTCCAGAGATACTTTACTAGTAGAACCCTCCACTCCTACCCTACGCAACCAGACTTACATAGAAACATAGAAGACTGACGGCAGAAAAAGACCTCATGGTCCATCTAGTCTGCCTTTATACTATTTCCTGTATTTTATCTTACAATGGATCTATGTTTATCCCAGGCATGTTTAAATTCAGTTACTGTGGATTTACCAACCATGTCTGCTGGAAGTTTGTTCCAAGGATCTACTACTCTTTCAGTGAAATAATATTTTCTCACGTTGCTTTTGATCTTTCCCCCAACTAACTTCAGATTGTGTCCCCTTGTTCTTGTGTTCACTTTCCTATTAAAAACACTTCCCTCCTGAACCTTATTTAACCCTTTAACATATTTAAATGTTTCGATCATGTCCCCACTTTTCCTTCTGTCCTCCAGACTATACAGATTGAGTTCATGAAGTCTTTCCTGATACGTTTTATGCTTAAGACCTTCCACCATTCTTGTAGCCCGTCTCTGGACCCGTTCAATTTTGTCAATATCTTTTTGTAGGTGAGGTCTCCAGAACTGAACACATCTCTAGATTTAGAAAGCTTAGAACTACGTCACCTTAAACACACCCTAAGCCTAGCCCATAAAATCATCTACTACGTCCTCCCTGACAACGACTATTTCAGCTTCAACCACAACAACATACGAGCACGCAACAGACACAAACTTAAAGTAAACTGCTCCAAACTCGACTGCAGGAAACATGACTTTAGTAACAGAGAGGTTAACGCATGGAACTCACTATCAGACTCCTTAGTATCATCCCCTAACCCCCAAAACTTTCCCCTTAGACTATCCACTGTTGACCTCTCCCGATTCCTAAGAGGTCAGTAAGGGGCGTGCATAAGTGCACCAGGGTGCCTTCCGTCCCCTGTCCTAATGTTTCTCTCTTACTAATGTCATGTATATAAACATTGTTATATCTTTGTATACAGTGTTCCCTCGATTGTCGCGGGTTCGAACTTCGCGGAACGTCTATACCACGGTTTTTCAAAAATATTAATTAAAAAATACTTTGCGGTTTCCCCCCCTACACCACGGTTTTTCCCACCCGATGATGTCATACGCCATTGCCAAACTTTCGTCTGCCTTTAAAAAACATTTTTTTAATAAACTTTAATAAATAAACATGGTGAGTAATAATCTAAATGGTTGCTAAGGGAATGGGAAATTGTAATTTAGGGGTTTAAAGTGTTAAGGGAAGGCTTGGGATACTGTTCATAGCCAAAAATAGTGTATTTACTTCCGCATCTCTACTTTGCGGAAATTCGACTTTCGCGGGTGGTCTCGGAACGCATCCCCCGCGAAACACTGTACTACCAATACATACTTTGTCTAAATAAAATTAATTAATTAATTAATTAATTAATAAAATAAGTAATGAGATCCCCAGAATTGTACTCTACAAGTTCGTTTGTTTAAATTTATTGGCCTGTAGACTCTGGATGAGAGCTACTGAGCGAGCCATTTCCTGTTTCAGTTTTCACAGTTACAGAGAAAAATGAAGCCACTGGAATCCATAAATAAAGCTTCTTGGAGCTATTGCTCATATTCCGACAGGACATAAGGATTTATTGTTCCTGGAAGGAGGATGGTAAGAAACATACCAGACGATTCCTCAAAACAGCGACCGTGAATGAATCCGTCGGATTTGCCCCAAGCTCTTCTACTTAGAAGATTCTCATGGCATTTCCTCATATATATTAGTGAATCACTAATACAGTGTTCCCTCGATTTTTGCGGGTTCAAACTTCGCGAAAAGTCTATACCACGGTTTTTCAAAAATATTGATTAAAAAATACTTTGCGGGTTTTTTCCCTATACCACGGTTTTTCCCACCCGATGACGTCATATGTCATCGCCAAACTTTCGTCCGCCTTTAATAAATATTTTTTTAATAAACTTTAATAAATAAACATGGTGAGTAATAATCTAAATGGTTGCTAAGGGAATGGGAAATGGTAATTTAGGGGTTTAAAGTGTTAAGGGAAGGCTTGTGATATTGTCCATAGCCAAAAATAGTGTATTTACTTCCGCATCTCTACTTTGCGGAAATTCGACTTTCCCGGGCGGTCTCGGAACGCATCCCCCGCGAAAATCGAGGGAACACTGTAGTGATAAGAAAGACGAGGAGAGACATGAGAGCAGTGTTCCAATATCTCAGGGGTTGCCAAGAAGAAGAGGGAGTCAACCTATTCTCCAAAGCACCTGAGGGTAGAACAAGAAGCAATGGGTGGAAACTAATCCAGGAGAGAAGCAACACAGAACTAAGGAGAAATTTCCTGATGGTTAGAACAATTAATCAGTGGAACAACTTGCCTCCAGAAATTGTGAACGCCCCAACACTGGATGTTTTAAAGAAGATGTTGAATAACCATCTGTCTGAATTAGTGTAGGGTTTCCTGCCTAAGCAGGAGGTTGGACTAGAAGACGTCCAAGGTCACTTACAACTCTGTTGTTGTTGATGATGATGGTGTTGATGATGATGATGATGATGTTGTTATTGTAACAATACAAGACAGCAAACAAGACCTCTATGCTGGATTCCGTATTTCATCAGCAGTCGGGCGCTTCCCAAGCACCTAGGACTGCGTGATGTAGCGGCGAATTATATGTGCTGATCCCAGTAAAGTGGCCTTTTGCAATTGACAGATGGAAAGTCAATTCCGATGGTTTTCAAATGTCCGCTGAGATACTTTGGCACTGCATCCAGCGTGCCAAGGACCACTGGGACCACTTTTACTGGCTTAGGCCAGAGTCATGGCAGCTCGATTTTTAGATCTTTGTATTTCGCCAATTCCTCTAGCTGCTTCTCCTCAATTTTGCTGTCTCCTGAGATTGTTGTTGATGTTGTTGTTGTTGTTGTTATTATTGTTGTTGTTGTTGTTGTTGTTATTATTATTATTTTCTGGGCTGCCAGAGGAGCCTTTTGGTGGTGCTTAAGGAGGCTTTGGCAGTCCAGAGCAAACAAAGCATTTTCCTTTCTCTGGGCGGTTGGAGAGGGAATAAACCTCTGCCAGCGCCCAGAGAAAAGAAACGCTCCCTTCGCTCTGGGCAGCGACTGTCCTCCTCCTCTTCTTCCTCCTCCTCCTCCCACCCAAATTCCGAACTTTTATTTCTTTCCTAATGGGTTTGCACGCATTATTAGCTTTTACATTGATTCCTATGGGAAAAATTGCTTCTCCTTACAAACTGTTCTACTTAAGAACCTGGTCACGGAACGAATTAAGTTCTTAAGTAGAGGTACCACTGTACCTATATATACACACACTTAATAAAGAGAGAAAATAGATTTTACAGATGCTTTTCTTTGATATAAAACATTTTTTCAAGTTTCTAAATCAACTTGCCTCTTTGTGCAAGCTTTCCCTTTCTACCAGAAGAAAAGGGTATGTATGTAGTTTGTATGTTTTAACATTTAAAATTAATAAAAAAAATTATTTTAAAAAAAAGAGAAAAGGGTGGGAACTGGGAAGCAGCGATCCGTTGCACAACATTCTGAGAAGACCAGAGTTTTCAGGATGCCATTTCTAGTTGCAGCATCGGTATGAAAATTCAAAATTCAACAAGTTTGAATTGAGATGTAAACTAAAGCAAGACATCCCCCCAGCCCCACTCGTCTCAAGTATCGGCACCAAGGCACCGAGGCTCCCTTGTTGTTTCTGCACTTGAAGCCAAAAATAAATTTTCAGACTCCTAATGCTTTTTCTGTGCCAAAGCCAGAAGTGTTATCTACTCAAGGAACCCTGTTGCAAGCTTTTTATATATTCCCTTCCTAAAGCCGGGACCACATTGGGTAGAACAGTGTTTTTCAACCGGTGTGCCATGGCACACTAGTGTGCCGCGAGACATGGTCAGGTGTGCCGTGAAGAAGGAAGCTCAGGTTCCGGTCTCGCAACTTTTTGCTGAGAGAGAGAGAGTGAGAAAGATAGAGAAAGAGAGAGAAAGAAAGCAAGAGAGAAAGAGAGTGAGAGAGAGAGAGAGAAAGCAAGAGAGAGAAAGAAAAGCAAGAGAGAGAAAGCAAGAGTGAGAGAAAGAAAGCAAGAGAGAGAGCAAAAGAGAGAGAAAAGAAAGCAAGAGAGAAAGAAAGCAAGAGAGGGAGAGAAAAGCAAGAGAGAGAAAGCAAGAGTGAGAGAGAAAGCAAGAGAGAGAGCGAAAGAGAGAGAAAAGAAAGCAAGAGAGAAAGAAAGCAAGAGAGAGAGAGAAAAGGAGAGGAAGGGAGAGAGAGAAATGAGAGAAAAAGGGGGAGGAAAAAAGAAATGAGAAAATAATTCAGACAGAGAATGAGAGGAAAGAGAGTGAAACAAAAGAAAGAGAGAAGTGACTCTTGATTTAAAGCATATGATAAAAAGCACCCAAAGAATAAGAGAGAAAACCCCCCCAGCCCTCACCTGGTTTTGGAAATAGTTCAAGAGTGTCTATGTATACACACACACACGGGGGGGGAGGAGACAGGGATGGAAAAAGAGAGACGAGTGTCTTAGGGTGTCATTTTGTGTCATTTTGGCTGGTGGTGTGACCCAGGATTTTGTAAATGTAAAAAAATGTGTCGCGGCTCAGAAAAGGTTGAAAATCACTGGGGTAGAAGACTAAAGTGGCCAGACGTCCTGCAGTCCCGTTTTCTGATCTGCATCCCGCGTAGTTTCAAAAATGTCCCACGGAGGAAAAAGGGGAACTTCCCGAGCAGCCTGCGCTTGTCAAACGCCTGGCCACTCGAGAAGTTCCCCTTCTTCTTCCGCCTCCTGTGTGGGTCCTTCTGGCCGGCTCCTTTGTTGCAAAAGACTGGGCGCCTCCCCTACCCCTGGTCAATGGAGCAGGGCCGCCGTAGCAATAGAAGGGCCGCCGGAGGGACTTTGTAGGGGTAGGCTATGCTGGGTGCCACAGTGGGAGTGGGAGCTAAGCCGGCCAAGCCCTCCTTCATCTCCTACCACAGCCCCCAGATTATTTTTTTTTCCTCTGCCGCTGCTGCTGCAAATCGTTTTGTAGTGGTTGAGATGAGTACTCTTTTTCAGTACTGCCGTAAAGCCAAGAAAAATGGGATGAGGACGAGAATGGGACTTTAGCAATCGAGTTGTCGAAGCATGGGACTCATTACCGGACTCAGTAGTGTCAACCCCTAACCCACAACACTTTTCCCTTAGACTATCCATGATTGACCTTTCCAGGTTCCTAAGAGGTCAGTAAGGGGCGTATATAAGTGCACTACCAATTGTCACTCCTATATCTCATATATCTTTTCTTCCTTCTTATATCTTCTCCTCTATTTTTATAGAAACATAGAAACATAGAAGACTGACGGCAGAAAAAGACCTCATGGTCCATCTAGTCTGCCCTTATACTATTTTCTGTATTTTATCCCAGGCATCTTGAAATTCAGTTACTGTGGATTTATCTACCACGTCTGCTGGAAGTTTGTTCCAAGGATCTACTACTCTTTCAGTAAAATAATATTTTCTCACGTTGCTTTTGATCTTTCCCCCAACTAACTTCAGATTGTGTCCCCTTGTTCTTGTGTTCACTTTCCTATTAAAAACACTTCCCCTCCTGGACCTTATTTAACCCTTTAATATATTTAAATGTTTCGATCATGTCCCCCCTTTTCCTTCTGTCCTCCAGACTATACAGATTGAGTTCATGAAGTCTTTCCTGATACATTTTATGCTTAAGACCTTCCACCATTCTTGTAGCCCGTCTTTGGACCCGTTCAATGTTTTATATCTTTTCTTCTATCCTTTTCTTTATATATATTACTATATGTCTATTCTCTTCAAAATGTATTGTGTATTGGACGGACTAACTAAATAAATAAACAAACAAACAAACAAACAAACAAATATCCATAGAATGGTGTTTCTCTCAAGCTTGGCCAATTTAAGTTGGACTTCAACTCCCAGAAATCCTTAGCCAAGCCCTGCTGACTGGGAAGGACCGGGATTTTGAAGTCCACACATATTAAAAGTTGCCAAGTTTAAGAAACACTGCCATATAAGAATGGAAACTAGCAGCTATTTCATTAGCTGTTTAAAGACGTTTAAAGCTGCTTAAAGTCCTAAGATGAGGTGAATGGGGGGGGGGCGGCAGCACGGGCGGTCTCAGGAGAGTTCCCATGAGACTGGCAGTAGCGGCCACGAAGGCGGCTCAGTGCCTGGGTTTTATGTATGTATGTATTTATTTTGTCCAATACACTATATCACACAACAAAGGTTATAGAGGATATAGGAGAGAAGATATAGGAGATATAGGAGAGACTATAGGACAGGGGACGGAAGGCACTCTAGTCCGCTTATGTACGCCCCTTACTGACCTCTTAGGAATCTGGAGAGGCCTTGTTTCCTCCCAGGAGATTCCTAGAGAGGCCCCACGGAGGCTTCTCCCTGCCTTTTCCAGCCCTGTTTCCTCCCAGGAGATTCCTAGAGAGGCCCCACGGAGGCTTCTTCCTGCCTTTTCCGGCCCTGATTCCTCCCAGGAGATTCCTAGAGAGGCCCCACGGAGGCTTCTCCCTGCCTTTTCCGGCCCTGTTTCCTCCCAGGAGATTCCTAGAGAGGCCCCACGGAGGCTTCTCCCTGCCTTTTCCGGCCCCGTTTCCTCCCAGGAGATTCCTAGAGAGGCCCCACGGAGGCTTCTCCCTGCCTTTTCCGGCCCCGTTTCCTCCCAGGAGATTCCTAGAGAGGCCCCACGGAGGCTTCTCCCTGCCTTTTCCGGCCCCGTTTCCTCCCAGGAGATTCCTAGAGAGGCCCCACGGAGGCTTCTCCCTGCCTTTTCCGGCCCTGTTTCCTCCCAGGAGATTCCTAGAGAGGCCCCACAGATGCTTCTCCCCACCTTTTACGGCCCTGTTTCCTCCCAGGAGATTCCTAGAGAGGCCCCACGGAGGCTTCTCCCTGCCTTTTCCGGTTACAGTTTCGGAGGCTCAGTTTTGTAAGTGGAAAATGGTTCTTGAGAAGAGGCAAAAAAATCTTATCTAGAAAAGTCCTTAAGTAGAGGCGTTCTTAGGTAGAGGTACCACTGCATAGGCAAAAACAACAACAGCACTTAACAGTTTCCTTAACAACCGCGGCATACCTTGAATGATTACAGATGCACTTGCTTAATTAATTAAGAATAAGGCCCTAGATTAGATCGGCAAGACTTTTCTTATCTCTCCGGGCACCTTTGAAGAACGGTGGCATTTTGGTAACACTGTTGGCCCTGTAGATGTTTTGCCCTCTAACTCTCCCACCCAAGTCCTGGTTCAAGAATTCCGAAAGTTTCCCTTTTGCTGAAATGCCTTTCTAACGGGGATGTGGTTTTGGCAATGTTTCCTCTGATGGGGAAAAAAAAATTATGGGATTTTTCCACTACAGGATTTTTTCCCCCATGGTCGTTTTCCATTTCTAAAAATGTATCAGTCCATAAAGCTAACTGCTAGCATAACCCCTGGGTACCCATTCCGTATCGGTCCATTGGAGTAGCTTGCTTTGAATGAGCGTTTCCAGGTTATTATTGCTAGGAAGTGTTCTGTCGGGCTCTCTGGTAGAATCCTCCCAAAAATTCACAGGTACAAATTTCAGACACACACAGGTTTGAAAATTCAAAACAATGTTCTTTATAATGAAAATTCACTTAAACCAAGCCCTCTTTTGGTATAGCAAAGAGCACTCGTCTCCAACCAAGCTGGTAATTTGTACAAGTCCCTTATCAGTTCTGTGACACTTAGCTTGCAGCTGGGAGGCAATTCACAGTCCTTCTTCTTTCACAAAGTGAAACACACTTTGCTCTGGTTTAGTTTCCAAGCGGGGAAAAATCAGCACACACAAAAGGTCAAAGTCAGTAAAGCAGTCATGAAACACAACGATCAGATAATCCTCCACAATGGCCAAACCCACAGGGTGCTCTTTATACAGCCTCACTAATGACCACAGCCCCACCCAACCACAGGTGGCCTCATTTTCTTTGCTAATAATCTCTCAGTTGTTGTTGCCTATGCATCGCTCTCCACGTGCGTGGCTGTATCATTAACTCTTGTTCTGAATCCAAGGAGGAGCTAGATAATTGATCTCCTTCTGAGCTGTCTGCCACACTCTCCTCCTCCCTGTCACTCCTGTCTTCTTGGTCAGAGGAGCCTTCATCAGCAGATTCCATGGAGGGGGACAAAACAGGCCTGCAGCATGTGGATGTCTCCCCCACATCCACAGTCCTTGGGGCAGGAGCTGGGCCAGAGCTAACCACAACAGGAAGCATCCCTCCATGTGTGTTAGTATCCATGGGTCTATTCAACATTCTTCATTTCCTTAAGTTAAAATGGGTGAAATTCAGCTCCCAGCCAACCTGGGTGGCTGGGGAATCATGGGAACTTAGAGATTGTCAGGTCATGGTTCTCTCAAGGATACTTTCTCGAAAGGCAACAGGACTTTTTCCCCTCCCTTGAAGACCTTCCTTGAAGACATTTCACTTGTCTTCCAACAAGTTTCTTCAGTTCAAAACTGAAGAACTGAACAAGCTTCTTAAGACGATCTGGGAACTCGCATGCCCATCACCAGGTTTGGGAAATATTGCTGTACAGTGGTACCTCTACTTAAGAACTTAATTCGTTCCGTGACCAGGTTCTCAAGTAGAAAAGTTTGTAAGTAGAAGCAATGTTTCCCATAGGAATCAATGTAAAAGCAAATAATGCGTGCAAACCCATTAGGAAAGAAATAAAAGCTTGGAATTTGGGTGGGAGGAGGCGGATGAAGAAGAGGAGGAGGAGGACAGTCACTGCCCAGAGCGAAGGGAGCGTTTCTTTTCTCTGGGCGCTGGCAGAGGTTTATTCCCTCTCCAAGCGCCCAGAGAAAGGAAAATGCTCCGTTTGCTCTGGACTGCCAAAGCCTCCTTAAGCACCACCAAAAGGCTCCTCTGGCAGCCCAGATAATAATAATAATAATAATAATAATAATAATAATAACAACAACAACAACAACAACAACAGGACAGTCGCTCCCGAAGGAAGAAGGTGAGGTGAGGGGAATTAAAAAAATCCAAAACTTTAAGGCTTCTTTTTTTTAAAAAAAAGAGGGACTCTGAGGTGGCGAGGAGGAGCACACGCTTCCCATACACCCGGCGCGAGGCTGCCTCCCATACAACTGCCTCCCATGCACTGCCTGTTGCTGCTGCTACCTGCTTCCTCTTCCTTCCCATGCTGAAGGGCTCCCCTCTCACTCGCTCGCTCGCTTTGTAGCCGGCGCCTTTCCTTCACTGTGGTGACTCCTCGGCTGCCCAGAGCGAAGGGAGCGTTTCTTTTCTCTGGGCGCTGGCAGAGGTTTATTCCCTGTCCAAGCAGCCAGAGAAAGGAAAATGCTTCGTTCGCTCTGGACTGCCAAAGCCTCCTTAAGCGCCACCAAAAGGCTCCTCTGGCAGCCCAGATGGCTGGGATTAAAGGGGGAATGGCAGGAAACTGGCCGGGCCTTTGTGCCGCTCTCAAATTTCCTGGGAAATTTTTCCAAGCTCGGGTTCTTAAGTAGAAAATGGTTCTTAAGAAGAGGCAAAAAAATCTTGAACACCCGGTTCTTATCTATAAAAGTTCTTAAGTAGAAATACCACAGTACGTACTCTCATTTCATAAAAATAAAGTTAGTTCATCATGCCATCCGCACCAACCGAGAGATTTCATCTATAACAGATTGGCTAGAGACAATATGGACTTTTGAAGAAATGTTTTTAAAGCAGTTGAATGGGAAGATTTTAAAAACATTCGTATCGAATTGATTGCCCTTTAGCTATTTTAATATACTGTAAGTAACAAATGCAGGCATATTAAGTTGAATCATTCGTACTTTCAGCCAAGATCTTCTCCATATTTCAATGATTTGTTATACTGTATTGGTTTATAACAGAATGTTTAGATAAGTGTTTTTGCACAGTACTTTTTTTTTCTCAAATAAAAACAAGACAGCAAAACCCTGAAGGCAGCAATTGAAATTGTAGGATAAAACAGATAAGATCAGCGTTAAAACAGAATAGGAATCAGTAATAAAATTAGCAAACAGACAGTAATAAATCAGTCAAGAATTAAAATGCACCCAAAACTGTTGGAAATGATCAGATTGGATCCAGGTTTAGGCATATGTGGAGTCAGGGTGAAAGGAATTGTCCCTGTGGAGTATTGATCAGAGTTTACCAAAGTTCATACATCTGCCGATCTCTTTCCGGTCACAATTCAAAGTGTTGGTAATGACATTTAAAGCCCTACATGGCATTGGGCCAGAATACATCCGGAACCACCTTCTACCGCACGAATCCCAGCGGCCGATAAGGTCCCACAGAGTTGGCCTTCTCCGGGTCCTGTCGAACAAACAATGTCATTTGGCGGGCCCCAGGGGAAGAGCCTTCTCTGTGGCGGCCCCGGCCCTCTGGAATCAACTCCCCGCAGAGATTAGAACGGCCCCCACCCTCCTTGTCTTTCGCAAATTACTCAAGACCCACCTATATCGCCAGGCAAGGGGGAGTTAGGATATTCCTTCCCCTAGGCCATTACAAGTTATGTATGGTATGTTTGTGTGTGTGTATGTTTGGTTTTTATAATAAGGGTTTTTAGTTGTTATATTAAATTGGATTGTTACATGTTGTTTTTTATCATTGTTGTTAGCTGCCCCGAGTCTGCGGAGAGGGGCGGCATACAAATCCAATAAATAAATAAAAATAAAATAAATGTATTTCTAAATAAGAGTTGAGATTAACAGGAAAAAGTCAAGCGGAGAACATGTCCATCAATTGGATGGTCTTGAGAGTTGAATGACATTCATGAGACCTAATCAGGAATGAGGAAGGAATGGAGATTTTGCAGGATCCTTCCCCCAGGAGTGAGGGGGATTTTGCAATATCCTTCCCCCAGAAGTGAGGAAGAAATGGAGATTTTGCAGTATCCTTCCCCTGGAGTGGGTTGGGAACAGGGATTTTTCAATATCCTTCCCCCAAGAGTGAGGAGGGTGTTGTGGTTAGCTCTGGCCCAGCTCCTGCCCCAAGGACTGTGGATGTGGGGGAGACATCCACATGCTGCAGGCCTGTTTTGCCCCCGGTGGAATCTGCTGATGAAGGCTCCTCTGACCAAGAAGACATGAGTGACAGGGAGGAGGAGAGTGTGGCAGACAACTCAGAAGGAGATCAATTATCTATCTCCTCCTAGCATTCAGAACAAGAGTTAATGATACAGCCACGCATGCGGAGAGCGATGCATAGGCAACAACAACTGAGAGATTATTATCAAAGAAAATGAGGCCACCTGTGGTTGGGTGGGGCTGTGGTAATTAGTGAGGCTGCTATAAATAGCAGCCTGTGGGTTTGGCCATTGTGGAGGATTATCTGATCGTTGTGTTTCGTGACTGCTTTACTGACTTTGATCTTTGTGTGCTGATTTTTTCCCTGTTTGAAACTAACCCAGATTAAAGTGTGTTTCACTTTGTGAAAGAAGGACTGTGAATTGCCTCACAGCTGCAAGCTAAGTATCACAGAACTGATAAGGGACTTGTACAAATTACCAATTTGTTTGGAGACAAGTGCTCTTTGCTATACACAAAGAGTGCTCTGTTTATTTGCATTTTCAGTATAAAAAACATTGTTTTGAATTTTCAAACGTGTGTGTGTCTGAAATTGTATCTGTGCATTTTTGGGAGGATTCTACCAGAGAGCTCGACAGAACAGGAGGGAATGGAGATTTTGCAGTATCCTTTCCGTGGAGTGGGGAAGGAATGGAGATTTTGCAGTATCCTTCCCCTAGAGTGGGGAAGGAATGGAGATTTTACAGTATCCTTCCCCCAAGAGTGAAGAGGGAATGGGGATTTTGCAGTATTCTTCCCCTGGAGTGGGGAGGGAATGGAGATTTTGCAGTATCCTTCCCCCAGAAGTGAGGAAGAAATGGAGATTTTGCAGTATCCTTCCCCTGGATTGGGTTGGTTACAGGGATTTTTCAATATCCTTCCCCCAAGAATGAAGAGGAAATGGAGATTTTGCAGTATCCTTCCCCTGCCATGACCACCAAGCCTCATCCACAGAACTTGTAGTAAAAACAATTTGATTTCTCCACCGATTTATACCTTAGCGCGTGGTGAAAATCCAGGCTCCTTTATTACTTCATGGCCTAGTATGCTGGACCCTAGAAGAAGACAGGTGGTCCAACCCGACCATCACTTCCTCCAGAAAAGACAGCGACTCTTGTTTTCCAGAGGGAAAAGCTTCCCGCAAGACTCCAGCTTCAAAGCATGTTGTGACTAAAGGACAACTCAATCTCAGCTGAGGGCCCCGCCACCCGCTGCCATGTGTTATCCCAGCCGAATCCCTCAAATACCCTCATCGGAAACATGTCCATTTCCAACGCTGCCCAAGATCTGATAAGGCCCATTGCATCTGTTCTCCATTAGAATCTGCAAGCTTGTTTCTCTGTGTGTGTGTTTCAGGAAAACCCCTTGCATTGGGCCATGGTGCTCAGGCAAAAACCCCATCTGGTGAACATTAAGGGAACGGTGATAACATCTCTCTTTGGGAGGGTAGGAGGGTGTGGGTGCGTGTGCGCATTTTTGTTTGGTTTTGGAATTGGGTTTGACTGTTACACACTGATGGAAAGCATGATATGTGTCTCCCCCGTCTCTCCCACCTCCATCTTCCAACAGGCACTGGGCCAAAACAGGTTGGTGGGATGTTCACGGCTTTTAAGTGTAACTCTTCCTTTTCCTCCCACTAAGGACCACCACCAATGGGACCTGAGCAGTGAAGGGCTACAAAGGTTTTACTGCCACACTGTGGGTGTGGCTTATTCTCTGGGTGTGGCTTGACGGCCATGTGGGGACCAGGTGGGAGTGGCTTGGCGATCATGTGACTGGGGTGGCTAAAAGGTCATGTGACTGGCTTAAAGGTGGCCAACTTGACGTCACTCACGTCAAGAGTTTGGGTTAGGATTAGGGTCCTTGGCCTCTCCTCGCCTCAAAGTGATACAATTTCCCTCGTTATTTATTTTATTTTGTTTGTTTGTTTGTTTGCTTGTTTGTTTGTTTATTTATTTATCAAATTTGTATGCTGCCCCTCTCCGTAGACTCGGACAGTAGGATAGGGACAGTAGGCACAATGGTGCGCTTATGCACGCCCCTTTCAGACCTCTTAGGAATGGGGTGAGGTTGACTGTAGACAGTCTAAGGTTAAAGTTTTGGGGATTTGGGGAAGAAACCACAGATTCAGGTAGTGAATTCCAGGCATTGATCACTCCGTTGCTGAAGCCTTATTTTCTGCAGTCGAGTTTCGAGCGGTTTACATTGGGTTTGAATCGATTGTGTGCTCGTGTATTGTTGAGGTTGAATCTGGAGTATTCACTGACAGGTAGGACATTGTGGTAGATGATTTTATGGATTACATTTAGGTCAGATCGAAGGCGACATAGCTCTAACTTATCTAAGCCCAAAATTTCAAGTTTGGTGGAATAAGTCTGTGGCGGCCCCAACCCTTTGGAACCAGCTCCCCACGGAGATTAGAATTGCCCCCACCTTCCTTGCCTTTCGTAAACTTCTTAAGACCCACCTCTGCCGCCAGGCATGGGGGAATTGAGACATCTCCCCTGGCCTATATATTTTATGCATGGTATGTTTGTGTGTGTTTTATTTTTAAATAAGGTTTGTTTTAGGTTTTTAATTATTAGATTTGTTACCGTATATTGTTCTTATTATTGCTGTGAGCTGCCCCGAGTCTACGGAGAGGGGCGGCATACAAATCTAATAAATAATAATAATAATAATAATAATAATAATGATGATGTTGTGAGTAGAGGAGTGGAGGACTCTTCCTGTGAAATATTAATAATAATAATAATAATAATAATAATAATAATAATAATAATAATAATAATTTATTAGATTTGTATGCCGCCCCTCTTCGAAGACTCTCCGAAGATTTTTGGACTCGCAATTGCATTGATATCTGATATGCAATGTGGGTTCCAGACAGGTGAGCTGTATTTGAGAATTGGTCTAGCAAATGTTTTGTGTGCTCTGGTTAGCAGTGTAATATTGCCCGAGAAGAAGATTAGATTAACAACTCTTAGTGCCTTTTTGGCAATGTTGTTACAATAGTTCTGGCTCTTAGGTCATTATATATGAGTACTCTAAGGTCTTTGACAGAGTGAGGGTCATCTACAAAGTTGTGTCCTCCAAGCTTGTATATATTCTATTTGCCATGATGAGAAGGAGGATGAGGATTTTTTTAATTTATTTTTTATTTTGTCCAATACACAATACATAGAAGAGAATAGACATGAGGTAATATATATATATAAAGAAAAATATAAAATAGAGGAGAAGATATGTGAAAGGAAGAAAATATATATGATACATGAGATAAAGGAAAGACAATTGAAGTTGAAGTCCAGATATCTTCAAGTTGTCAAGGTTGGGAAACACTGATCTAGTCCACCACATTTTATTTTATGTTATTCATTTGTCCAATATACAAATACATAGGAAGAAAATAGACATGTGATAATATAAAAGAGGGTGAAAGTGAACTTAGAGGAGAGGATATATGAAAGGAAGGGAATATATAAGATAGGTGAAAGAAAGGAAAGATAGTTGGACGGGACGAAAGGCACACTGGTGCACTTATGTACGCCCCTTACTGACCTCTTAGGAACCTGGAGAGGTCAATCGTGGATAGTCTAAGGGAGAAATGTTGGGGGTTAGGGGTTGACACTATTGAGTCTGGTAATGAGTTCCACGCTTCGACAACTCGATTACTGAAGTCATATTTTTTACAGTCAAGTTTGGAGCGGTTAATATTAAGTTTGAATCTGTTGCATGCTCTTGTGTTGTTGCGGTTGAAGCTGAAGTAGTCATTGACAGGTAGGACGTTGCAGCTTATGATCTTGTGGGCAATGCTTAAATCGTGTTTTAGGCGTCGTAGTTCTAAGCTTTCTAGACCCAGGATTGTTAGTCTATTTTCGTAGGGTATTCTGTTTCTAGTGGAGGAGTGAAGAGCTCTTCTGGTGAAATATTTTTGGACGTTTTCAAGGGTGTTGATGTCCGAGATGTGGTATGAGGATGTTATCCAATCAGTTGTATCCAACTCTTGCCGTTCTGTAGTCCATGCCGCTTCGTATCTTCCAATCTCGCACCACTTCTTTGACTTGTTCGACACTCTGGCTAGGGTCAACTTTGATAGTGTGCAGCCACCATGTTCTTTGGTAGCCTGGTTTTCTTTGACCGTTAACTCTTCCAAGCATAATTGCTTTCTCCAGTGAATTCCTCCATACGACATGGCCAAAATATGTGCAACACCATTTTGTGATTTTTCTTCAAATAAATAAACTTTCTCTGTAATTTGAAGACTTTCCTGCTTTAAGTCCTCTCTGAAGGTCTTGAAGCTTCTTACAAATTAGGTTGGGCAAATGTATGGGCTTTGTTGTTGTTATTGTTTTGCACATATACTAACCTGAATGTTTTAACCATGGCTTTTTGAACAAGCCACAAGTTAGGATCCACACTGGATGGCCAAAAGATGCATTTCCTAAACAGGCCAAACTCAAGTTAGTTTTTGTTTCTGTGTTTTGGTGACTCACCATGATGCAGCATCAGGTTGAGCTTGTCAGAATGCACTGACTACATAAGCCAGAAATCATAGAAACATAGAAACATAGAAGACTGACGGCAGAAAAAGACCTCATGGTCCATCTAGTCTGCCCTTATACTATTTCCTGTATTTTATCTAACAATGGATATACGTTTATCCCAGGCATGTTTAAATTCAGTTACTGTGGATTTACCAACCACGTCTGCTAGAAGTTTGTTCCTACATTTGGAAACATTAAACTGCAGTTTCCATTGCTTTGACCATTTATCTAGTAAAGCTAAATCATTTGCCATATTACAGACGCCTCCAGGAATATCAACCCTATTGCACACTTAGAGTCATCGGCAAATAGGCAAACCTTCCCTACCCAACCTTCCCCTATATCACTCACAAACATATTAAAAAGAATAGGACCCAGAACAGACCCTTGTGGCACACCGCTTGTAACCTGTCTCTGCTCAGAATACTCGCCATTAACAATAACTCTCTGATGTCTACGCTTCAGCCAGCTTGAAATCCACTGAACTATCCAGGGATTAAGTCCAATCTTCACTAATTTATCTATCAGCTCTTTATGTGGAACCGTATCAAAGGCTTTGCTGAAGTCCAGTTAGGCAATATCCACGGCAAATCCAATCATGATTTACTAACTAACCCAGTTAGTTCTGTATAACACGCTAGGCTAAAACAAACAAGCCACACTGGGTGGCTTAGGGAGATATAGGAAATAAGAACACGATGCTAAAACGCCTTCCACTCCTCTACAATTTATGATAATTATTTCCAAATTTGCATCTCCACGGCTAATCTAGTCTATATAAATCTCTTTCAACTTTGGGGGTGGTGTGCTTTATTTCAAGGAGAGAGAATGTGTAGATGGCTGTCCTACTCAATGAGATCCGCTCCTCAGCATCTAATGTTGTTGGACGGCAAGTGAGAAATCACACCCTTTCAATATATTTACTGGGCTCCACTAGACATGTTAGTTCTACCTGCGGCGTGAACATGCCAAGATTCCTGATCCTTCTATGTTTTATCTCCACACAATGAAGTATGTAAGGCTAATGGCAATGTAACAAGCCATATTTCACAGCAAAAGGGAATCGAGTCGTTTTGAGCCAAGACTTGTCGAGAATTGTTAATCAACCCCCGGAGTCTAAGAGGCAGAAACCACCCTGACTGTTCAGTTCTCAGATAATAAAAATGAGCCAAGCATTATAAATAAATGTAGCCCTCCCTCTGAAATTCCCCCCATGACATAAACCAGGCCTCTTTTATTCCGCTATTTTTTTTTATTGGCAAAGTTAAAATATTCTCCATTGGGAGGAAAGCTACTTTTCTTTCTTTCTTTCTTTCTTTCTTTCTTTCTTTCCTTTTTTCTTTCTTTCTTTCTTTCTTTCCTTCTTTCCTTCTTTCTTTCTTTCTTTCCTTCCTTCCTACCTTCCCTCTTTCTTTCTTTCCTTCCTTCCTTCTGTCTTTCTTTCCTTCTTTCTTTCCTTCCTTCCCTCTTTCTTTCCTTCTTTCTTTCCTTCCTTCCTTCCTTCCATCTTTCTTTCCTTCTTTCCTTCCTTCCTTCCTTCCGTCTTTCTTTCTTTCTTTCCTTCCTTCCTACCTTCCCTCTTTCTTTCTTTCCTTCTTTCTTTCCTTCCTTCCCTCTTTCTTTCTTTCTTTCATTCTACCTTCCCTCTTTCTTTCCTTCTTTCTTTCTTTCTTTCCTTCCTTCCATCTTTCTTTCTTTCTTTCCTTTTTTCCTTCTTTCTTTCTTTCTTTCTTTCCTTCTTTCTTTCTTTCCATCTTTCCATCTTTCCTTCTTCCTTTCTGTCTTTCCTTCCTTCCTTCTTTCTTTCTTTCCTTCTTTCTTTCTTTCTTCCCTTCCTTCCTTCTTTCTTTCTTTCTTTCTTTCTTATTCTTTCCCTCCTTCCTAGAGCTGCGATTCTTTCCTTTCAATGAGCCTTAGTATCCTATGCTATCAATGCTACTTAGAGCAGAGCGTCTCAGTTAAGGAGAAACGAGAGGGCAATTTGAAAGGGTTCAGAATTTAGGGCCTAGAGGGTCATTCTGTATGTGTAGCCATCATTGGAATCATGGAAGAGGTCAAACCAGGATTAATAACACACAATGTTTTTTTTTTTAAAAGAATACAGTAAAGGCAAAAAATTATATATTTAATATTGCATATTACAACTGCAGCTAGGAGAGCTTTTGCCCAAATTTTGGAAAAATTGTAGATACAACACCCCCCCCCCCAAAAAAAAGTAATAAATTAATGAAATTTATGACTGTTCCGAAATGGATAAACTCACAATGGAATTAAGGGGCCAAAAAGAATCAGAATATTATGTGATGTGGGAGCAATGCCACAAATGGATTGAATTAAGGAAAAGAAACAAGAAGATCATGAGTAACTCTCAAAATTAGTTAAAATGTAAATATGTACAATATATGCAAAAAGAAATGTATAACTATATTAATTATTTAAGAATGCTATGATGATAAATGAAATATTCATATGTAACAATGCAGAATTACTACAAGTATGAGTGTATTTTTGTTTTTAAAGACATTATTTGAAAATTAATAAGGTTTTCTAAAAAAAAAAAAACCTCAACACACAATGCTGGGTTCACACGTCACAATGGACGACAGTCTTCTGGACCCTAATGTCATCTCTGCATGGGTGGGTGGGTGAGTGGATGGATGGATGGATAAGCAGATAGATAGATAGATAGATAGATGATAGATAGATAGATAGATAGATAGATAGATAGATAGATAGATAGATAGATAGATAGATAGATTTAGATGATAGATAGATAGATAGATAGATTTAGATGATAGATAGATAAATGATAGATAAATAGATAGATAGATAGATAGATAGATAGATAGATAGATGATAGATAGATAGATAGATAGATGATAGATAGATAGATAGATAGATGATAGATAGATAGATAGATAGATAGATAGATGATAGATAGATAGATAGATGATAGATAGATGATAGATAGATTAGATAGATAGATAGATAGATAGATAGATAGATAGATAGATAGATGATAGATAGATTAGATAGATAGATAGATAGATAGATGATAGATAGATTAGATAGATAGATGATAGATAGATAGATAGATAGATAGATAGATAGATGATAGATAGATTAGATTAGATAGATAGATAGATAGATAGATAGATAGATAGATAGATTTAGATGATAGATAGATAGATAGATTTAGATGATAGATAGATAAATGATAGATAAATAGATAGATAGATAGATAGATAGATAGATAGATAGATAGATAGATGATAGATAGATAGATAGATAGATAGATGATAGATAGATAGATAGATAGATGATAGATAGATAGATAGATAGATAGATGATAGATAGATAGATAGATAGATAGATAGATAGATGATAGATAGATTAGATAGATAGATAGATAGATAGATAGATAGATGATAGATAGATTAGATAGATAGATAGATAGATAGATAGATGATAGATAGATTAGATAGATAGATGATAGATAGATAGATAGATAGATAGATAGATAGATGATAGATAGATTAGATTAGATAGATAGATAGATAGATAGATAGATGATAGATAGATAGATAGATAGATAGATAGATAGATAGATAGATAGATAGATAGATAGATAGATAGATCAGACAAATCAGACAGACAGTTAGTTGATGGACAAACAGAGAGAGCAGAGATAGAGAGAGAGAGTGGACAGAGGGGGATAAACAGACAGACCAATCTATACCATCCAAATATCCTCAACTATTTGGATGATTGATATTTGGATGGTATCTTCCACGATTGAGTGGAAGATAAAATGATGGATCGATGGAGGATAAAATCGCTCCCAACTTGCTTGCTTTATTTGTTGTTGTTGTTTTGTCTGTCTGTCTATCACGTTTTTGAACCGCCCACCTCCCCTCTGTTAAGAAACACAGCTCCTCCACAGCAGCCTGACACACAAATGGAAGTTCAAGAGCCTTCCTCATACCCATGATCCTGGCTATGCCAAGAGCACAACTAACTGAGCTCTGCAGCAGGCTAACATTCTGTGCCAGAACTGGGACCTTTGAAGGAGCTGTTCGTCACAGTGAACATGTGTTTTGAATCAAGGTTCTGTTTGCACATAGCTCTGCATCTCCTGGTATGCAGTATTATGAAATGTGTGTGTGTGTGTGTGTGTGTGTGTGTGTTATACCCTTGCAATTTCTAGTTTTTAAGGTTTCCCCCTCTTCTTTCTCCCCCTCCCCTCTTACTTTTTTAGCATGCGACTGCCACCCTGTCGGCGCAGCTGGGAAAACCTGCAACCAAACCACCGGGCAATGTCCATGCAAGGATGGTGTTACCGGATTAACGTGCAATCGTTGTGCCAAAGGCTTTCAACAGAGTCGCTCACCTGTAGCTCCCTGCATTAGTGAGTAAGATAAGATAACCTTTATCGTCATTTTTTTAAGCCCCTGCGTCAATAGGGGGATACACTCCAAGACTAGGGAGGTATTGAAACCACTCTATAATGCCCTAATCCAGTGATGGCAAACCTTCTCCCCCCCGTGTGCCGAAAGCGCATGCACAGACATTATTGTACCTGCGCAAGTGCCCGCACCTATAATTCAATCCCTGGGGAGGGTGAAAATTGCCTCCCCTTCCCTCTGGAGGCCAGAAACAGCCCATTTCCCAACTTCTGGTGGGCCCAGTAGGCCTGTTTTTCACCCTCCCTAGGCTCCAGAGACTTCCCTAGAACCTGGGGAGGGCAAAAAAATCAAACTAACCATGATTAGCCTATTGTCAAAATGTAGCCAAATGTAGGTCTACATTTGTTGCATGAATCCAGCCACTGGGATTGTAAATTAGTAAGGCGGAGTCTACCTGCCAGGCATCTCTTGCTGGTAAATCATTCTGTTGTTCTGCTGTTAAATCTAAAAAAAAAAAAAACAGCCTGTGGTTTATAAAATCTGGGGTTAACTTTCATGCAAATTTTGGAAGGAAACTCAAGTCAGCTAAGAAAGCTTTTCCCATTTTCCCCCCAGAAATCCCGGTTGTCAATCCAACATCAGTGGTTACCAGCACTGAGGAACCAGCAGGTAAGTAGCCATTGAATTGGATATTTGAGTATCACATTCTGAGTCAGTGGCTAAGATGCCGAGCTTGTCGATCAGAAGGTTGGAAGTTCAGCAGTTCAAATCCCTAATGTTTCATAACAGGGTGAGCTCCTGTTATTTGACGCAGCTTCTGCCAATTTAGCAGTTTGAAAGCACATAAAAAATGCAAGTAGAAGGCAGGGGGGCAGGGCCAGAAAAGGCAGGGAGAAGCCTCTGTGGGGCCTCTCTAGGAATCTCCTGGGAGGAAACAGGGCCAGAAAAGGTAGGGAGAAGCCTCTGTGGGGCCTCTCTAGGAATCTCGTGGGAGGAAACAGGACCAGAAAAGGCGGGGAGAAGCCTCTGTGGGGCCTCTCTAGGAATCTCCTGGGAGGAAACAGGGCCAGAAAAGGCAGGGAGAAGCCTCTGTGAGGCCTCTCTAGAAATCTCCTGGGAGGAAACAGGACCAGAAAAGGCGGGGAGAAGCCTCTGTGAGGCCTCTCTAGAAATCTCCTGGGAGGAAACAGGACCAGAAAAGGCGGGGAGAAGCCTCCATGGGGCCTCTCTACGAATCTCCTGGGAGGAAACAGGGCCAGAAAAGGTAGGGAGAAGCCTCTGTGGGGCCTCTCTAGGAATCTCCTGGGAGGAAACAGGGCCAGAAAAGACAGGGAGAAGCTTCTGTGGGGCCTCTCTAGGAATCTCCTGGGAGGAAACAGGGCCAGAAAAGGCAGGGAGAAGCCTCCATGGGGCCTCTCTAGGAATCTCCTGGGAGGAAACAGGGCCAGAAAAGGTAGGGAGAAACTTCCGTGGGGCCTCTCTAGGAATCTCCTGGGAGGAAACAGGGCCTCCATCCTCCCTGTGGTTTCCCCAATCGCACGCATTATTTGCTTTTACATTGATTCCCATGGGAAAAATTGCTTCTTCTTACAAACTTTTCTACTTAAGAACCTGATCATGGAACAAATTAAGTTTGTAAGTAGAGGTACCTCTGTACAGTACTTCTAAATTCCATTTCTTTCAACTGTCTCCTGAACTCTGCCCCAGGGAAGATGTGGTCACTAAGAGTTGGTAGCTGTTTGATGGCACGTAAACGAACAATGGATGAAGATTGTCTGAAGGTTAAATCATTGCAACTGGATGGTTGAGAATCTTTGTCCACATATTGCAATGCACTTTGGAGAGAAAACTCCTGAGGTTGGCATGGCAGCAGTTGGTACATTCCAACAATTCTTTGCCTAACTGGTTTACTCTGACTGATGAGGTTGCCTGGATGGGCAGCGAAACATCTCTCTAACAACAAAAATGTTGGGATTCATTGTTGGAATGTACTTTTGTGCAACAAGGACAGTCATATCCAGCCAGTAGGTGGCAGTGTTTACAAGTTTGGATCTATGGTACTATATACTCTTGGCTCTTTCGTTCTAAATAGTTTCCCATTTCCTGTTTCCTGTTACAGTTAAAACAGTTGAGCAGTAAAGCACATGATGACTGTACTCTTCCACCTGCTTGACAAACTGATAGATAGAAAGGAAGGAAGGAAGGGAGGGAAGGAGGGAGGGAGGGAGGGAAGGAAGGAAGGAAGGAAGGAAGGAAGGAAGGAAGGAAGGAAGGAAGGAAATCAAATCCCAGTGAGGCTAGCTGATGAGGCCAAAATGAGGCCAAAATAAATCTACAGTGTTCCCTCGATGTTCGCGGGGGATGCGTTCCGAGACCACCCGCGAAAGTCGAATTTCCGCGAAGTAGAGATGCGGAAGTAAATACACTATTTTTGGCTATGAACAATATCACAAGCCATCCCTTAACACTTTAAACCCCTAAAGTGCAATTTCCCATTCCCTTAGCAACCATTTAGATAATTACTCACCATGTTTATTTATTAAAGTTTATTTAAAAATTTTTTTATTAAAGGCAGGTGAAAGTTTGGCGATGACATATGACGTCATCGGGAAGGAAAAACCGTGGTATAGGGAAAAAACCCACAAAGTATTTTTTAATTAATATTTTTGAAAAACCGTGGTATAGACTTTTCGCGAAGTTCGAACCCGCGAAAATCGAGGGAACATTGTATACTAGTTTCCTTTCATTTTCAAATTCAGCAAAAATATGTTATGGTATGTATGTATTTATGTATGTATGTATGTATGTAACATATTTTTGCTGAATTTGAAAATGGAGACTAGTATAGATCTCATCAGCTAGCCATACCCTCACTGGGATTATATATATATATGCTGATACAGGAGATGAGCCTGTCGTCTAATGGCTATGGCCTCTGCCAATTAGTCCGGTTGTAATGATTCCACCTTTAGATAACCTTCAGACAACTCTATCTGGATGACTGAGAATCTTCATCAACATCCATGCATATTTTCATTGTTCTTCCCAAGTTTTTACATGATCTATATGCAGAATTTTTATGACTTGTTGAAACTTTCCATTTGTGTTCCAACTTTCTTTGTGTTACTGGTGAATATATTGAATGGAGCCAGCCTAATTCATAATGTGCTCTAGAAAGCATTACACAGGATACAGATGAGCCCAGATGTGGAACTGGCATGGAATGGAAGTAACTTGAAACTTCCCACCCTTAGGTTACCAGGAGGAATTTACACGTTGATCAAACACTAGGATTGTGGGATTGTGCATTGAGATTTCTTTAAAGTTTCACCAAGGTCTCGGTACAATTATGCAGGCAAAGAATTCCACAGGCCCAAAACTCTTCAAGAAAATTGTGTGAATAATGACATTTAGATTTCACTTGTTTACGTGTTCTTTGTCAATCATATATGCTTTTTCAGGGGGGAAAAAGATGCAAGAACTTAAGAAAGTATGCATGTTCAATTCTGGAATTAATTTTAGAAATTCCCTTCTTTAACATTCCAAAGGAATGGAATGCATGATACAACGAGGAACAGAATGAGGGAATTGTTGCATTCTGCATATTAATGGCAAATCTATTTTTCCAAAAACAGGTCTCAGTTTATAAAATTTATTTATTTATTTATTCAATTTTTATGCCGCCCTTCTCCTTAGACTCAGGGCAGCTTACAACATGTTAGCAATAGCACTTTTTAACAGAGCCAGCCTATTGCCCCCACAATCCGGGTCCTCATTTTACCCATCTCAGAAGGATGGAAGGCTGAGTCAACCTTGAGCTGGTGATGAGATTTGAACTGCTGACCTTCAGATCTTCAGTCAGCTTCAGTGGCCTGCAGTACAGCACTCTACCTGCTGCGCCACCCCGGCTCTTGCACCATAGAATTGAAGTAGGGAGATGGCACAACAAGGTTCAGGAGAATCAGGGGTGGGATTCAGCCGGTTTGGACTGGTTTGGATGAACTGGATGTTAATTTTAATCTGGTTCACCAAACTGGTTCTTCCAAGGACCGGCTGATTCCTCCCAACCTGCCCTGCTCCTCCCAGGAGTCTCCATGTAGCCCATTTTGGATGTGAGGTAAGTGCAGGGCCACATAGAGGTTCTAGAACGGCAAAAAATGGGTCTACCAGAAGTCCAGAAATTGGCCCATTTTTGGCCTCCAGAGGACCTCCCGAGCCAAAGGGGGGTTGTTTTTTCCCTCCTGGAAGCTCCAGGAAAGCCCCCGGAGCCTGGCGAGGGTGAAAAACGGGCCTACCAGAAGTACAGAAACAGGCCCATTTCCGGCCTACCAGAAGTACAGAAACAGGCCCATTTCCGGCCTACCAGAAGTACAGAAACAAGCCCATTTCCGGCCTACCAGAAGTACAGAAACCGGCCCATTTCCGGCCTGCCAGAAGTACAGAAACAGGCCCATTTCCGGCCTACCAGAAGTACAGAAACAGGCCCATTTCCGGCCTACCAGAAGTACAGAAACAGGCCCATTTCCGGCCTACCAGAAGTACAGAAACAGGCCCATTTCCGGCCTACCAGAAGTACAGAAACAGGCCCATTTCCGGCCTACCAGAAGTACAGAAACAGGCCCATTTCCGGCCTGCCAGAAGTACAGAAACAGGCCCATTTCCGGCCTACCAGAAGTACAGAAACAGGCCCATTTCCGGCCTACCAGAAGTACAGAAACAGGCCCATTTCCGGCCTACCAGAAGTACAGAAACAGGCCCATTTCCGGCCTGCCAGAAGTACAGAAACAGGCCCATTTCCGGCCTACCAGAAGTACAGAAACAAGCCCATTTCCGGCCTACCAGAAGTACAGAAACAGGCCCATTTCCGGCCTGCCAGAAGTACAGAAACAGGCCCATTTCCGGCCTACCAGAAGTACAGAAACAGGCCCATTTCCGGCCTACCAGAAGTACAGAAACAGGCCCATTTCCGGCCTACCAGAAGTACAGAAACAGGCCCATTTCCGGCCTACCAGAAGTACAGAAACAGGCCCATTTCCGGCCTACCAGAAGTACAGAAACAGGCCCATTTCCGGCCTGCCAGAAGTACAGAAACAGGCCCATTTCCGGCCTACCAGAAGTACAGAAACAGGCCCATTTCCGGCCTACCAGAAGTACAGAAACAGGCCCATTTCCGGCCTACCAGAAGTACAGAAACAGGCCCATTTCCGGCCTGCCAGAAGTACAGAAACAGGCCCATTTCCGGCCTACCAGAAGTACAGAAACAAGCCCATTTCCGGCCTACCAGAAGTACAGAAACAGGCCCATTTCCGGCCTGCCAGAAGTACAGAAACAGGCCCATTTCCGGCCTACCAGAAGTACAGAAACAGGCCCATTTCCGGCCTACCAGAAGTACAGAAACAGGCCCATTTCCGGCCTACCAGAAGTACAGAAACAGGCCCATTTCCGGCCTACCAGAAGTACAGAAACAGGCCCATTTCCGGCCTACCAGAAGTACAGAAACAGGCCCATTTCCGGCCTACCAGAAGTACAGAAACAGGCCCAATTCCAGTGCCCAGATGAGGCAGTTTTCATCCTCCTGGAAGCTAGAGGAAAACGGAGCCTGGGGGAGCGAAAATGCCTTTCCCCCCCCTTGCCATTGTACAGGGGGCCAAGTGGGCCATACCTCCATGCCCACGCCCCCATAGAAACCCAGTTGCTAAAAAAATTTAATCCCACCACTGAGGAAAACCCAGGTTTCGTAGAGATGTGGAAAAGGTTTAAGAAGCTCTCCCTTACCCAAACTGAGAGGGGGAGAAGAGAATGCAGAGAGGATTGAGAATGTGAGAATGATAGGAAATAGGAAGAGAGGCATGGAATCTCCTCAAAAAGCAGATAGAGTGGAAGCAAAGATAGGACTGAGCCGGGGTGGCGCAGCAGGTAGAGTGCTGTACTGCAGGCCACTGAAGCTGACTGTAGATCTGAAAGTCAGCGGTTCAAATCTCATCACCGGCTCAAGGTTGACTCAGCCTTCCATCCTTCCGAGGTGGGTAAAATGAGGACCCGGATTGTGGGGGCAATAGCCTAGCTCTGTTACAAAGTGCTATTGTTAACATGTTGTAAGCCGCCCTGAGTCTAAGGAGAAGGGCGACATAAAAATTGAATAAATAAATAAATAAATTGAATGTCAAGTGTGAAAGGTCAGGTCCACGTGTGAAGGTCCAATTAAACTGATTTATTTTTACTTCTGCTGATACACTGGAATCTTCTCAACTAAGGGTTAGCACCTGCTAGAACAGTGTTTTTCAACCAGTGTGCCGTGGCACCCTAGTGTGCCGTGAGACATGTTCAGGTGTGCCGCGAAGCTCAGAGAGAGAAAGAGAGCAAGAAAGAGAAAGCAAAAGAGAGAGAAAGAGAACAAGAGAAAGAAAGCAAGAGAGAGAGAAAGAGGGAGGGAAGGAGAGAGAGAGAGAAAGACATAGAGGGAGGTAGGGAGGGAGAGAGCAAAAAAGAGAGGGAGGAAGGAAGGAAGAGAAAGAAAGAGGGATGGAGAGAGAAAGAAGGAAGGGAGAGAAAGAGGGAGGGAGAGAGAAATAGAGCGAAAGGGAGGAAGAGAGAGAGAGAATTTTTTTGTCCAAACTTTTTTTAGCCCCCACCCTCCCCCCGCTCAATGTGCCCCAGGGTTTCGTGAATGTAAAAAATGTGCCGCGGCTCAAAAAAGGTTGAAAATCACTGTGCTAGAAGTTAGACAGCCATCAATAGAATTTAAAAGGGGTTGAATTTTACTCACCTGGGACTACACAGAAATTCTAGTCTGATCCCTCTTTTGCCTCCATCCCCAGGTTCTGCCGCTCCTCCCCTTACCATGACTTCCTTCCAGTTTCTGCAGGCAGAAAGAATCCCACAATCCCGTTTAGTTATGGGGTGACTTAGAGCATGTTGGTGTATGAGCAGAGTAATCCTTATTTACCAAGGTTGTGCACACACAGAAACATTTATATTGAGATTAGTTGTGAATAACTACTCAGCCGCACACAGATATACTACCTTGAATTAAAGTTTGCTTTGAGAAATAGTCCTATAAACAGTCCAAAATCGTACACATAATAGTCAGAATAACAATCCGCATATTATTAAGTACATAGTCTTTCTTACCTGTTGTCTTTGCCATAATCAGTAAATAAAGGTATCAAGCCTAAACACATTTTAGCTATAAAATATAGCTACAACACAGAGAGATTGCAGAGACATTGCAGAGCATACTTAACAGTGAGTAGCCACTAGCAGTGAGTAGCTTAGACAAAGAGAAACGGAGAGTCTCCAGAGAAATAAGCTGTGAACTCTAGCTCCCTCTTGTGGCAGTCTGCAACTTCTTCACTAAACAGACATGGTTCACCCGTGTAGGATTTGGAAATTTCTGGTGATGTTTCGACGAGGTCTCACTCGTCATCTTCAGGCTGTATGTATATACATACATACATACATACATACATACATACATACATACATACATATATATATATATATATATGAGACGGTCTTGGTATATTCGGGTTTCTTACCATGTAGGATTTGGAAATTTCTGGCGACGTTTCGATGAGGTCCCACTCATCATCTTCAGGCTGGTGTTTCTGTCCTTGTTCTCAGGCGAACATTTTACAACAGCACGAAGCTTGAAACTTCAGCCTGATGATGGTGAATGTGATTTCACTGAAACGTCGCATAGACATGCAAAATGGTTTTTTGCTGAATTTGAAAATTAAGGGAGACTAGGATAGATCTATTTCGGCCTTATTTTGGCCTCATCAGGTAGCCATACCCCTTTGGGACTTGAACCGGCAACCTTTGCCTTGTAAGGCAGAGAATTATCCTCTAGGCTATAGTATCCAATCCCTTCAGCTCTGCACCAGGGAAGGGTTACATATTTTTGTGTCAAATCACCCTGGTGTATTGAAGGAACATCACAGCTCTTTATTTGCCTCTCAGCCCAACCCAGGGCCATTTCCAAGGCACTTAATTTTATTGATAGCTGACAATTCTATCTGTAAGTGTCACATGGGTTTTTGCTGAATTTGAAAATCAAGGGAGACTAGGATAGATCTATTTCGGCCTTATTTTGGCCTCATCAGCTAGCCATACCCACTGGGACTTGAACCTGCAACCTTTGCCTTTAATATATATATATATATATTAACACAAATTATTAGATTATATATTGCAAACTGAACCATTAGACAGAGTCCTAACAGAGTGCAATTGTTGTTCAGGATGGGCTCCATGCAGGGGTGAAATCCACTAGGTTCTGACGGGTTCTGGAGAACCGATAGTGGAACCAGCAAATACCACCTCTGGCTGACTCCAGAGTGGGGAGGGAATGGGGATTTTGCAGTATCCTTCCCCTGCCACACCCACCAAGCCATGCCACGCCCACAGAACCAGTAATAAAAAAAATTCACCACTGGCTCCATAGTATTTATTTATTTATTTATTTATTTATTTGTTCGTTCGTTCGTTCATTCATTCATTCATTCATTCATTTATTTATTGGATTTGTATGCCGCCCCTCTCCGTAGACTCGGGGCGGCTAACAACAGTAATAAAAGACATCATATAAATCCAATATTAAAACAACTAAAAAACCCTTATTGTAAAACCAAACATCCCTACAAACAAACATAACATTCATAAATTGTAAAGGCCTAAGGGGAAAGAATATCTCAATTCCCCCATGCCTGACGGCAGAGGTGGGTTTTAAGGAGCTTACGAAAGGCAAGGAGGGTGGGGCAATTCTAATCTCCGGGGGGAGTTGGTTCCAGAGGGCCGGGGCCGCCACAGAGAAGGCTTTTCCCCTGGGCCCCACCAAACGACATTGTTTTGTTGATGGGACCCGGAGAAGGCCCACTCTGTGGGACCTAACCGGTCACTGGGATTCATGCGGCAGAAGGCGGTCTCATAGATACCCTGGTCCGATGCCATGAAGGGCTTTATAGGTGATGACCAAAACTGTGAATTGTGCCCGGAAACTGATCGTCAACCAATGCAGACTGTGGAGTGTTGGAGTAACATGGGCATATTTGGGAAAGCCCATGTTTGCTCTCGCAGCTGCATTCTGCACGATCTGAAGTTTCCGAACACTTTTCAAAGGTAGCCTCATGTAGAGAGCATTACAATAGTCGAGCCTCGAGGTGATGAGGGCATGAGTGACTGTGAGCAGTGAGTCCCGGTCCAAATAGGGCCGCAACTGGTGCACCAGGTGAACCTGGGCAAACGCCCCCCTCACCACAGCTGAAAGATGCACACAGTTTTTCTGAGCAAAGAAAAATGGACAATAGGACCATGACAGCAATGTGATGAATTAATGGAGATAATACAACTGCGAGGAAAGTTGTACAGTTTGGGCATGTGGAATTTTGCCCCTGTTTCTTTGTATATTTTTCCAGTAAATCCAGCAATGAAAATGTGCTGCTAAATTTTTAACCGTTGAAA
Organism: Erythrolamprus reginae; assembly: GCF_031021105.1. Classification (NCBI taxonomy): domain Eukaryota; kingdom Metazoa; phylum Chordata; class Lepidosauria; order Squamata; family Dipsadidae; genus Erythrolamprus; species Erythrolamprus reginae. The sequence goes on from NC_091958.1 coordinate 45,594,837, forward strand.
TTGGGCCAACATGTGGGCCATAAATGATCCCAGTCAATCCCAGCAGATATTTTCTGTTGGTTCCCCTCCATGGACATCTGCTGAAATTTCCACGCTAAAACTAAATCTATCACCAGGTTTGGCTGCAAGAATGAAAATGGCCACGTTTCCTTCAACTATTTTTTTTTTGTCAGTATAAAACAATGTTTTAAATCCTCTTTGTTTTTGGAAAATGACCAAAGAACTCAACAAAGCATCCATACATAGACTGTTTTCTTTCTTTCAGATTTTTCTCCAAGGGGGGGACGGGGACTTAGAAACATAGAAACATAGAAGATTGATGGCAGAAAAAGACCTCATGGTCCATCTAGTCTGCCCTTATACTATTTCCTGTATTTTATCTTAGGATGGATATATGTTTATCCCAGGCATGTTTAAATTCAGTTACTGTGGATTGACCAACCACGTCTGCTGGATGTTTGTTCCAAGCATCTACTACTCTTTCAGTAAAATAATATTTTCTCACGTTGCTTTTGATCTTTCCCCCAACTAACTTCAGACTGTGTCCCCTTGTTCTTGTGTTCACTTTCCTATTAAAAACACTTCCCTCCTGAACCTTATTTAACCCTTTAACATATTTAAATGTTTCATATCCCCCCTTTTCCTTCTGTCCTCCAGACTATACAGATTGAGTTCATGAAGTCTTTCCTGATATCTATCACATCTGCTGGAAGTTTGTTCCAAGGATCTACTACTCTTTCAGTAAAATAATATTTTCTCACGTGGCTTCTGATCTTTCCCCCAACTAACCTCAGATTGTGCCCCCTTGTTCTTGTGTTCACTTTCCTATTAAAAACACTTCCCTCCTTATTTAACCCTTTCACATATTTAAATGTTTCGATCAGCAAATTGTCAGAAAATTTCCTTAATACCGGACAGCACCAAGACATTTTGGTCTCTGAAACTTGGCAGAGACAAAAACATGGAATACAATAGGTTGGAAAGGACTTTGGAAGTTTTCTAGTCTAACCTCTGCGGAATCAGGAGATCCGATACCAGTGATGGCGAACCTTGTTTGATTCGCGTGCCAAAAGGAGGGGGTGTGGGTGTGCCATCACACACTCACATGCCCACACCCATTCCTTCCCTTTCACGCATGCACACACCCCTGTGCTTCTCCTGCTCCATCCCCACGCATGTGGACAGGCCTCACTGATGTCTGGGACGGTTAAAAAAAACAGCCAAATGGGCAAACCGGAAGTTTGGAAAAATGGACTTCCAGTTTGCCCGCTGTGCTGTTTTACACACTCCGGAGACTTTAGGGAAGCTTCCTGAGGCCCCAGAGTGTGAAAAACAGCACATGTTTTCCTAACATTCCGGGGAACTTCCCGAAAGCCTCCAGAGTGCGAAAAACAGCACAACAGGCAAACGGAAAGTCCATTTTTCCTAACATTCCGGGGAACTTCCCGAAAGCCTCCAGAGTGCGAAAAACAGCACAACAGGCAAACGGGAAGTCCATTTTTCCTAACATTCCGGGGAACTTCCCGAAAGCCTCCAGAGTGCGAAAAACAGCACAACAGGCAAACGGGAAGTCCATTTTTCCTAACATTCCGGGGAACTTCCCGAAAGCCTCCAGAGTGCGAAAAACAGCACAACAGGCAAACGGGAAGTCCATTTTTCCTAACATTCCGGGGAACTTCCCGAAAGCCTCCAGAGTGCGAAAAACAGCACAACAGGCAAACGGGAAGTCCATTTTTCCTAACATTCCGGGGAACTTCCCGAAAGCCTCCAGAGTGCGAAAAACAGCACAACAGGCAAACGGGAAGTCCATTTTTCCTAACATTCCGGGGAACTTCCCGAAAGCCTCCAGAGTGCGAAAAACAGCACAACAGGCAAACGGGAAGTCCATTTTTCCTAACATTCCGGGGAACTTCCCGAAAGCCTCCAGAGTGCGAAAAACAGCACAACAGGCAAACGGGAAGTCCATTTTTCCTAACATTCCGGGGAACTTCCCGAAAGCCTCCAGAGTGCGAAAAACAGCACAACAGGCAAACGGGAAGTCCATTTTTCCTAACATTCCGGGGAACTTCCCGAAAGCCTCCAGAGTGCGAAAAACAGCACAACAGGCAAACGGGAAGTCCATTTTTCCTAACATTCCGGGGAACTTCCCGAAAGCCTCCAGAGTGCGAAAAACAGCACAACAGGCAAACGGGAAGTCCATTTTTCCTAACATTCCGGGGAACTTCCCGAAAGCCTCCAGAGTGCGAAAAACAGCACAACAGGCAAACGGGAAGTCCATTTTTTCAAACTTCCGGTTTGCCTGTTGGGTGGGTTTTTTTACCGGAGACAAAACAACCTTCCCCAAAAGCCGAAAATCAGCTGGCTAGTGCATGCATGCACATAGGACAACACCTCAGGTGCCCTCCGATATGGCTCCGTGTGTAGCACATGTGACCTTAGGTTCGCCATTACAGTCCTATACCATTCCAGACAAGTGGCTGTCTAATCTCTTCTTAAAAGCCTCCAATGATGGAGCACCCACAACTTCTGCAGACAAGCTGTTCTATTGATGGTTTTCACCATCAGGAAATTTCTCCTTAATTCTAGATCAGTGATGGCAAGCCTTTTTTTCCTTGGGTGCCGAAAGAGCGTGGGTGCCCGCTATTGCGCATGCGTGAGTGCCCAAACCCACAATTCAATTCCTGGAGAGAGTGAAAACAGCTTCTCCCACCCTCCATAGGCCCTCTGGGGGCTGGAAATGGCCTGTTTCCCAACTTCTGGTGGATCCAGTAGGTTCACGTTTCACCCTCCCCAGGCTCCAAAGGTTTCCCTCCAAAGACAAGCCCTCCCCCATCCTCCTGGAGGCTCTCTGGAAGCCAAAAACGGCCTTCCAGAGCCTCTGTGCAAGCCAAAAATCAGCTGGCCAGCACACACATGCATGTTGGAGCTGAGCTAGGGCAACAGCTCGCGTGCCAGTAGATATGGCTCCGCGTGTCACCTGTGGCTCCTGTGCCATAGGTTCTAGGTTGCTTTTCTCCTGTATTAGTTGCCATCCATTTCTTCTTGTCTTGCCTTCAGATGTTTTAGGAAATAGATCGATCCTCTTTTTTTTGTGGCAGTCCCTAAAATATCGGAATGTTGCTCTCCTGTCTCCCCTAGTCCTTCTTTCATACACAAAAAGTTTCACAAAGAAGCATGCTTTTGGTGGCAGCCACATATTTGCTTTCCGAGGGCTCGAATGTTCTTAATTCCCATCCTGACATCTCATGCACAAGGGGACGAACAAGTGCGAATGTGCGGGTTCTCAGGGAAAAACCATGCACAATTTAAAGGCAAACATTTGTGCCGTTTTCTGTAAAAGAATTACAGAGTGCTACAATAGAAGAAGCTTAGGTGAAAACACATGCAAAGCTAATAAAGACCAGCAGTGGAATGACGCTCAAGAATTGCCACTATGTCAGCCTTTATTGATTATAAAAACATTGCCTGCGCCCAAAGATTAAACCTATGTCCATTGATAAAACACTGCAAAAAAAAAAAAGACACCTGATGGGATAATGTAGAGGGGCAATGTCTTCCTTCCTTTGGAGTGTTGCAGAGGTCTTCAGGAAAGATTAAGCCATCAATCAAGTTGATTACGTGCAGGGGTGGGCAGCAGGCAGGACGGGGTGGACACAGTTCCACCGGTAGAAATGAAGATGCATGTGCAGCTCCAGCTGATTGCCGGCTGTCACTTTTTGGATTACTGGTCTCGGCTCGGCTCTCCTTTGTTCCCCTGCTGCTGCTGCTCTGTCTGCGCTCCTTGCTTTTTTCCTCTTTCCTCCTTCCTGGACTCGGACGCGCTTCCCTCTCTCCTACTCCTATTTCATGAAATACCATGCAAAACATGTGCAGCCACATACATTGGACAAACTAACCGAAGAATAAAATGCACTCATTGCAGAACATAGAAATGCAGTCAAAAAAGAAGAAAAAATTTCCTCCCTTCTCCAGCACATTAAAAAAACAGGACTTGAAATTGACTTTGAAAAAACTAAATTACTTTCCAAAACAGAACACGTATATAAAAGAATAATCATGGAAGCCATAGAGATAGAAAAACACCCCCTCAGTATGAATAAACGTGATGACACGTCCCGCCTACGAGAAATTTGGAAACCAGCCCTAAACAAAACAACATATCATAATCATCACCATGTCAATCCTTCAACTAAATGTGATTCCACCAACCAATCAAATCATTAAAACATAGCCACCCAATCTGTTTGCTACATTCAAACCAAATCTCCACCCCCACCACTATTTATAAGGAACAAATGGCAGTTGCAAACAAACTATATTTACAGCAGCACAAAGCTTACAACTTCAGCCTGATGATGGTGAATGTGATTTCACCGAAAGGTCGCATAGACATGCAAAATATTACACAGGGCAAAAACCGAACTCAGAACAATCTACATATATATTTATATATATATTTCTAAGTATTGATATAATACAGTGTTATATTCACTTATCCTCGCAATCTTAATACTAATATCCTAATGTAGATTAATATTGAATGGCCCTTGTATGTTTGGCTTACGGTTGTATATTGCCTCTTAATGGACATTATTAGGATATAGGTGAAGATAAGCCATGGATCAGCTCTCCAGGGCTACAAAAAAAGGAAGACTCAATCTCCAGGGAGGGTCTTATAATTTAGGCTTTGAGGTCATGTCCTGCAATTTTAGGGATGGAATTAAAAAGATGGGTGTTACAAAGCATTCCCAACATCTGGAGAGATGGTGGAGCAGAAAAGCATGCAAAGCTTGCTTTCAAAGCTACCATGTCCTCCTACGTCTGGGCTGTTAGGTACCGCAGCGAGAGACATCAAAGAAGGAATACGTCAGGAAAAGGGTGGGAGCGAGGTATCGGTTTCAGTAAATCGTCCTTCCAGGTTACATTCCAAAAAAAAGAAAACGTGGAAATTTTGTTAGAATGTATTTTGAAGGTTCTTACAAGAGTTTTGGTTGGAAAAATATAAAACAAACCGAGTGAAGAGCTTTGGTAAGTTCAGTAGAGGAAGTCTGCTAAGTAGTCTGCAGATTTATCTGTGGTTTTCTCTCTACACACCCTGCTCCTTGTTCAAATATATGTATTTTGCTTTCTGCCAAATGTTCCCAAGGATTCTCTCTCTCTCTCTCTCTCTCTCCCTCCCTCCCTCCCTCCCTCTCTCTCTCGCGTCTACCATGGGTATAGGATATGGAGGATAGACCATGCCAACTTCTCACCATGGTGGAAAAAAATAATGCTAGCAATAGCACTTAGAGTTATATACCACTTTAAAATATAATAATAATAATAATAATAATAATAATAATAATAATAATAATAATTTCAAGTTTCAAGTTTCAAGTTTTATTGGATTTATATGCCGCCCCTCTCCGAAAACTCAGGGTGGCTAACAATCATGAACAATATACAATAAAATCCAATACTAAAAGCAAATTAAAACCCCTTAATATATAAAAACCAAACATACATACAAACATGCCATGCATACCATTGTAACAGCCTAGGGGGAGAAGAAATCTTAATTCCCCCATGCCTGGCAGCAGAGGTGGGTTTTAAGTAGCTTACGAAAGGCAAGGAGGGTGGGGGCAATTCTAATCTCTGGGGGGGAGTTGGTTCCAGAGGGCCGGGGCCACCACAGAGAAGGCTCTTCCCCTGGGTCCCGCCAAGTGGCATTGTTTAGTTGACGGGACCCGGAGAAGACCCACTCTGTGGGACCTAACTGGCCGCTAAGATAATAATAATAATAATAATAATAATAATAATAATAATAATAATAATAATAATAATACAAATTAGATTTGTATGCTGCCCCGGCGGCTTTATAATGCTTTACAGCCCTCTCTAAGCAGTTTACGGAGTCAGCCTCTCATCCCCAACAACCTGTGTCCTCATTTTATCCAGCTCGGAAAGAGGGAAGGCTGAGTCAATCTTGAGCCAGTCAGGATTGAACTTGGTGTGCAGTGCTCTGTAGCGATGTTTTGAGGGTAGGAGTTGAAACAGTTTATGTCCAGGATGCAAGGGGTCAGTAAATATTTTCACAGCCCTCTTTTTGACTCGTGTAGTATGCAGGTCCTCAATGGAAGGCAGGTTGGCAGCAATTGTTTTTTCCACAGTTCTGATTCTCCTCTGAAGTCTGTGTCGGTCTTGTTGGGTTGCAGAACCAAACCAGACAGTTATAGAGGTGCAGATGACAGACTCAATGATTCCTCTGTAGAACTGTATCAGCAGCTCCTTGGGCAGTTTGAACTTCCTGAGTTGGCGCAGAAAGAACATTCTTTGTTGTGCTTTTTTGATGACATTTTTGATGTTAGGTGACCATTTTAGGTCTTGAGTTATGATAGAACCTAGAAATTTGAAGGTCTCTACTGTTGATACTGTGTTGTCTGGTATTGTGAGAGGGGGTAGGATGGGAGGCTTTCTCCTAAAGTCTATGGAGATTGTCAGTCATCCAGGTAATAGCTCTCCCAAAGGTGCAACTGGACTTTTTTTGTTTTTTCCTTAAAGGCGTTTAGCTTCTCATCCAAAAACCGAAGAAGCTTCTTTGATGAGAAGCAAAATGTCCTCAAGGAAAAACAAAGAAAATCCCATTGCTTCTTGAAAAACCATCTTTGGTTCAGAGGAAGAAAGCATCCAGTTACACCAATCTTTCCCAATATATCTTTACGTACCAAGTTTTGGATTCCAAGTCCAAGAAGTCTTGTTGCATTCCGAGAACTATAATTTGAAGGAACCAATTGGGCAAGACTTGATTCCCCACTGGGGAACGAAAAAGAACCTTTCCTTGGTCTCCATTGGATCAAAACCAAGCCAAAAACAGGCTCCCTCACTACAAGATTTAGATTTACTTATTTATTTTAAACAGAATGAAGTTCAACTCACAATAAGCTTTGTTTCTGGATGAGGGCAGGAAACACTCTCAAAACAAATCAGCAAAGAAGTGCAGATGAGGAGTCATTCCTAACGAGGCCCAGGGAACCAAGACACGCCACTGGAATGCTTGTTGGATAGCTCCCCAAGCAGAGGATGAGCAGCTGCCTGTAGAAATGGGAGAATTACATTGTCCAATAGTGATTAGCCAACTCTTCAAACCCAGTTGCTGTTTGTTGTTGACATGTGTGTCAGAAAACGAGTGTTTCAAATAACCCGATTTGGCAGAGACGTCGCCCAAGCGTCTTCCATCTCGCTCCCTTTGCAGGCAATTGTTATGTTCTGTTCTCTATGGTTTGCTGCTTTCCTAACATGCTGACATTTAGAAATGGAATTTGCTTCAGTAAATAAATCCTACTGCAATCTGCTTGGATGGAGCAAGTCAGGTCAACATCACTCCTCACTCAGATTTAGGCCTTGTTTCAAGTTTTATTGGATTTATATACCACCCCTCTCCGAAAACTCGGGGCGGCTAACAACAATCATAAACAATGTACAATAAAATCCAATACTAAAAGCAAATTAAAACCCCTTAATATATAAAAACCAAACATACATACAAGCATACCATATATACAGTTGTAACGGCCTAGGGGGAGAAAAAGTCTTAATTCCCCCATGCCTGGCGGCAGAGGTGGGTTTTAAGTAGCTTACGAAAGGCAAGGAGGGTGGGGGCAATTCTGATCTCTGGGGGGAGTTGGTTCCAGAGGGCCGGGGCCGCCACAGAGAAGGCTCTTCCCCTAGGTCCCGCCAAGTGGCATTGTTTAGTTGACGGGACCCGGAGAAGACCCACTCTGTGGGACCTAACTGGCTGCTGGGATTCGTGCGGCAGAAGGCGGTCCTTGAGGTAATCTGGTCTGGTGCCATGAAGGGCTTTATAGGTCATAACCAACACTTTGAATTGTGACCGGAAACTGATCGGCAACCAATGCAGACTGCGGAGTGTTGGTGTGACATGGGCATATTTAGGGAAGCCCAAGATTGCTCTCGCAGCTGCATTCTGCACGATCTGAAGTTTCCGAACACTTTTCAAAGGTAGCCCCATGTAGAGAGCGTTACAGTAGTCGAGCCTCGAGGTGATGAGGGCATGAGTGACTGTGAGCAGTGACTCCCGGTCCAGATAGGGTCGCAACTGATGCACCAGGCGAACCTGGGCGAACGCCCCCCTCGCCACAGCCGAAAGATGTTTCTCTAATGTGAGCTGTGGATCGAGGAGGACACCCAAGTTGCGAACCCTCTCTGGGGGGTCAATGATTCTCCCCCCAGGGTGATGGACGGACAGATGGAATTGTCCTTGGGAGGCAAGACCCACAGCCACTCTGTCTTGTCTGGGTTGAGTTTGAGTTTGTTGACACCCATCCAGGCCCCAACAGCCTCCAGGCACCGGCACATCACTTCCACTGCTTTGCTGACTGGACATGGGGTGGAGATGTCCTCGGTTGTTCCTCTTCGTCTGGGGTCTTCAAACTTGGCAGCTTGTGGACTTCAACTCCCAGAATTCCCCAGCCAGCGTTGAAGACCACAAGTCTTAAAGTTGCCAAATTCGGAGACCCAGCTCCCACAAGTTTAGCCTGGCAAATTCAAGATTTGCAGACTTCAAATTCCTCCGCCAGCATGATTTTGGAAGTTGGAGTCCACAAGTGTTAAAGTTTCCCAGTTTGGAGACTCACAGACACACACACACAAACAAGATTAGCTTGGCAAATTCAAGACTTGCCGTGTGCAGTGGTTAAAGGACAGCACTGCAGGCTACTTCAGCTAACTGCTAGCTGCAATTCAACAGTTCATATCTCATCACCAGCTCAAGGTTGACTCAACCTTCCAGCCTTCCGAGGTGGGTCAAATGAGGACCCAGATTGTTGGGGGAAATATGCTAAAACCACTTAGAGAGGGCTGTAAAAGTATTAATGAAGCAGTATATAAGTCTAAATGATACTGATATTGATATTGATATTCAATTCCCCAGCCAGAATGGAGAGTTGAAGTCCAGAAGCCTTAAAGTTGCCCAGTTCAGAGACAAGATTAGCTTGGCAAATTCAAGACTTGCAAACTTCAACTCCCAGAAGTCCTCAGTTTCCATGGGGAGTTGAAGTCCGCAAAGTCTTAAACTTGCCCAGTTTGGAGACCCCCCCCCCCCAAGATTATCTTGGCAACTTAAGGACGTGTAGACTTCAACTCCCAGAATTCCCCAGCCAGCATGGAGAGTTGAAGTCCTCCAAGTCTTAAAATTGACCAGTTTGGAGACCCCCACCCCCCAAAAATTAGCTTGGCAAATTCAAGACTTGCAGACTTCAATTCCCAGAATTCCTCAGTCAGCATGATTCCGAAAGTTGAAGTCCACAAGTCTTAAAGTTGTCAATTTGGAGGCCTCTTCTCTTGGTGGATCTAAGGAATTGAGGAAGCCAATGAGAACAGAAAATATTAGGGAATACAAAAAATACCGGACCATTAACTCTTCCAAATCCCTGGTCAGAGTTGAAGGTTCTTACTTCCAGCCAGTTGGCTCCTTTCCATAGACCAGAGAGGGGCCTCTTGACCTTGGAAAGTACCTTCAGGTGGCCGTGGTGGAGTTCTGGTCTTGGGAAAACATTCCTCCTCCCCTCCTCCCCCTTCTTTCCCTCCCCCCCACCCAATACAACCAGCCATTTCATCACTCAAGTTTAAGCCCACAGCAGGTGTGTTAGATTCTTTGAAGGACAGGCCTCTGTTTGTTCCATTTTCCAGGTGTTTCAATTCTTCCAGCGAACGCCCCCCGTTTTCAAGATGCCTCTCCTTGTTAGACAACGCCAAACTTTGCATTTCTCTCTCCTCCTGGTTCCTCATCGACCTTACGTAGGTTTCCAAAATAACCTTTACATCCAGTAACTCCTGTTGAGGGAGGGAAGGAGGAGGGACAGCCTTGGTTTTATTTTACTTTATCGGTACAATTTTTATTTCTTGAGTCAGGCCAGTGTTTCCCAGCCTTGGCCACTTGAAGATATTTGGACTTCAACTCCCAGAATTCCCCAGCCAGCAAATGCTGGCTGTGGAATTCTGGGAGAAACATAGAAACATAGAAGTCTGACGGCAGAAAAAGACTTCATGGCCCATCTAGTCTGCCCTTATACTATTTTCTGTATTTTATCTTAGGATGGATCTATGTTTATCCCAGGCATGTTTAAATTCAGTCACTGTGGATTTATCCACCACGTCTGCTGGAAGTTTGATCCAAGGATCCACTACTCTTTCAGTAAAATAATATTTTCTCATGTTGCTTTTGATCTTTCCCCCAACTAACTTCAGATTGTGTTCCCTTGTTCTTGTGTTCACTTTCCTATTAAAAACACTTCCCTCCTGGACCTTATTTAACCCTTTAACATATTTAAATGTTTTGATCATGTCCCCCCTTTTCGTTCTGTCCTCCAGATTATACAGATTGAGTTCATTAATTCTTTCCTGATACGTTTTATGCTTAAGACCTTCCACCATTCTTGTAGCCCCTCTTTGGACCCGTTCAATCTTTTTGTAGGTGAGGTCTCCAGAACTGAACACAGTATTCCAAATGTGGTCTCACCAGCACTCTATATAGCGGGATCATAACTCTATATAGCGGGATCGTAACTCTATATAGCGGGAACATGAGTTGAAGTTCAAATATCTTCAAGTGGCCAAGGTTGGGAAAACTGACTCAAGCCCTTTGATTTTGCTATAAGCCCCTCGCCCAGCTGTAAGCATTGCTTCTCAAATAGTGGGGTGGGGCCCCATAGGGGGGCATGGAGCAATGCCAGGGGGGAGCATGTGACCCCAAGGAATGTGCTTTTTTTGCCACGGGGAGTAGGAGTGTTTTGCACCGAACAATAGCATACAGCACAGAGTAGGAGATAGAAAGTGCATATAACAAATCCTTAAGAGACCCCATAGAAAAATATTTAACAGGGTTGAAAAGAAAGGAGGAGAGAGACGGAGATAATGAGACAAATGTAAGTCTCCCAAAAGCTAAGATGAGGAAATATGACGAAGCCTATGTAGCCCTTGGTCTCACTGTGACTATGGTGGGAGACGAGGAAAGACGGGTATGTTGACTGTGTCTAAAAATGTTGGCAGCAGGCAGCATGAAGTCAAATAAATTAAGGCCTCACTCAAACCCATTACACCCCAATCACACTAATAACCTGCTTGAGTTTTTTTCAGTGAAAATATGCTGAATATTGCAAACAATTGTCTCAGCGAAGAGTTGGGGTGGGCACGAAATGTTTTATTCTTCCGGGGGAAATGTAACTGAAAATAATTGAGAAACACTGCCTTAAAGCAACACCCAGGTCTGTGTATCTAAGAGAGAACATATGAATAAATCCAACCTTAACCCCTGGGGCTACCTTTGAAAAGTGTTCGGAAACTTCAGATCGTGCAGAATGCAGCTGCGAGAGCAGTCATGGGCTTACCCAGGTATGCCCATGTTTCACCATCACTCCGCAGCCTGCATTGGCTGCCGATCAGTTTCCGGTCACAATTCAAAGTGTTGGTTATGACCTTTAAAGCCCTTCATGGCACTGGACCAGAATATCTCCGAGACCGCCTTCTGCCGCACGAATCCCAGCGACCGATTAGGTCCCACAGAGTGGGCCTCCTCCGGGTCCCGTCAACTAAACAATGCCGGTTGGCGGGCCCCAGGGGGAGAGCCTTCTCTGTGGCGGCACCGGCTCTCTGGAACCAACTCCCCCCGGAGATCAGGACTGCCCCTACTCTTCCTGCCTTCCGTAAACTCCTCAAAACCCACCTTTGCCGTCAGGCATGGGGAAACTAAACATCTTCCCCTGGGCACGTTGAATTTATATATGGTATGCTTGTGTGTGTGTGTATGTTAGTATAGGGGTTTTTCTTAAATTTATAATATTTTAATTAATTGGATTAATGTATTGGATTGTCTTTTCACTTGTTGTGAGCCGCCCCGAGTTTTCGGAGAGGGGCGGCATACAAATCCAAATAATAAATAAATAAATAAAAAATAAAAAATAAGCGAGCGAGCAACGTTAATATATCCCTGAAAAAGAAAGAAAAAGAAAGTTAAGTTCAGCCCTAGTTCAAACCAAGACCTTAGGCTGAGCAGCAAAATTTGCCGACTGGGAATCTTGACTAAGTAAAGAGGTCATTAGGTCTCCCTTCCTTTATTTATTTATTTAACTTTATTTGTTTTATGGCAAGTTTGGAAGGGGGAAAAAAATACACAAACACGGAGGAAAGACACCAATTAATTACAGGCCGAAATCCCAAAAGCCACAAACTATAAACAAAAAATTTAAAAAGAAGAGGACGCCACAAGAACTAAGGAAACAAAAACAAATCAATAAGAAAGGCAAAAAAAGGGAGGGGGGGAAGTAAATTATAAACAAGTTAAGTGTGTCTGCTCATGAAATACGCTGTGGAGAATAGATTGATCCTGTCTTCTTTGTGCCCCTCAAATATTGGAAGACTGCCCCTCAAATATTGGAAGACTGCGGTCCTATCATCCCTACTCCCTTCCTTTGTTAAGACTCGACATACATTTTAATCTACTTGGTGAACTAGTCCAGTGTTTCCCAACCTTGACAACTTGAAGATATCTGGACTTCAACTCCCAGAATGCCCCAGCCAGCATTCGCTGGCTGGGGAATTCTGGGAGTTGAAATCCAGATATCTTCAAGCTGCCAAGGTTGGGAAACACTGATCTAGTCCACCACATTTTATTTTATTTTATTTTATTCTATTCATTTGTCCAATGTACAAATACATAGGAAGAAAATAGACATGTGATAATATAAAAGAGGGTGAAAGTGAACTTAGAGGAGAGGATACATGAAAGGAAGGGAATATATAAGATAGGTGAAAGAAAGGAAAGACAATTGGACAGGGGACAAAAGGCACGCCAGTGCACTTATTTACGCCCCTTACTGACCTCTTAGGAACCTGGAGAGGTCAATCGTGGAGAGTCTAAGGGAGAAGTCTTGGGGGTTAGGGGTTGACACAATTGAGTCCGGTAATGAGTTCCACGCTTCCATAACGCGATTGTTGAAATCATATTTTTTACAGTCAAGTTTGGCGCGGTTCGTATTAAGTTTGAATCTGTTGCGTGCTCTTGTGTTATTGCGGTTGAAGCTGAAGTAGTCATTGACCGGTAGGTTGGACTGTCTAAGGCAGTGATGGTGAACCTATGGCATTTGGAAAAGGCTGTTGAGAACCTCCAGAAGCTTCAGGAAAGCTTCACTGAAGCCCCAAGAGTGCAAAAAACAGCCCAATGGGCAAACCAGAAGTTTGAAAAAATGGACTTCCTGTTTGCCCATGGTGCTGTTTTTTGTAGGGAAGCTTCCTGAAGCCCCGGAGTACGGGGGGGGGGGGGGGAACCCAACACAACAGGCAAACCGGAAGTCCGTTTTTATGAACTTCTAGTTTGCCTGTTTTTTTCAAACCAAGCTTTCTGAGACAACCCAAGAAAGGGATCTTGTGATTTTGGTGGACAGCTCAATGAAGATGTCAACCCAGTGCGCAGCAGCAGTAAAAAAAAAAAAAAGCAAACTCCATGCTTGGCATTGTTGTAGTATAGCATAAATATGTTAGAATAGGATTGTATTATAATTATATATATCTGGACCTCTAGCATAAAAATGCTCTGCTTATTATAATCCAGGAAAGGAGGGCACTAAACTTGCCTAGTCTACAATTGAAAATAGGTCGGCAAGTGTTGCATTGCCTCTGTACAAATTGATGGGGAGACCACATTTGGAGTACTGTGTACAGTTCTGGTAACCGCACCTCAAGAAGGATACAATGGAACTGGAAAAGGTGCAAAGAAGGGGCAACAAGAATGATCAAGGAAATGGAGCACTTCCCTTATGAAACCAGGTTGCGATGCCTTGGTCTCTCCAGCCTTGAAAGATGGCGTTTAAGGGGTGACTTGATCGAAGTGTATAAAATCATGCATGGGATAGAAAAGGTGGATAGAGAAAAATTCTTTTCTCTTTCACACAATACTAGGACGAGGGGGCCCTCCCTAAACCTCATAGGTAAGAAAGTGAGGACAAATCAAGGGAAATATTTCTTCGCCCAGAGAGTCATTGGTTTATGGAATTCACTTCCAGAAGAGGTCGTGACAGCTGTCAGCCTGGATAGCTTCAAGGCAGGATTAGACAGATTCATGGAGGCCAAGTGTATTGGTGGTTATTGAAAGGGATGTCCAAGTGCCGCCTCTATGTTGGTTGAGGCAGGCAGGGATTCCCTCGGGTACCATTTGTTGGGGGTCAAGGGAAAGGGAGGGTCTTGCCTTCTCTTTCTGCTCAAGATCCCCATGGACAATTGGTGGGCCACTGTGGGACACAGAATGCTGGATTCGATGGGCTTTGGCCTGATTCAGCATGGCTCTTCTTAGGTTCTTATGTTCACCGTCCCAGGCTTCAGTGAGGTCTGTGTGCAAGTTCAGGGACAGGAGGGGGTTGTTTGCACACGTGGGGAAGAGAGAATAGGTGTGGGAACACACACACACAACCTTTTGGCTCATAAACCAAAAAATGTTCACCATCACTGCTCTAGGGACTCTACAGCAGTGTTTCCCAACCTTGGCAACTTGAAGATATTTGGACTTCAACTCCCAGAATTCCCCAGCCAGCATTCGCTGGCTGGGGGATTCTGGGAGTTGAAGTCCAAATATCTCCAAGTTGCCAAGGTTGGGAAACACTGCTCTACAGGATCATAAACATCCCTTGCCATTTCATGTGATCCAATCTGCACTTGGCCTACATAGCTATGGGGCCATTGTGCCCACCTTCTCGTGCCAGTTTTGCTCTCCCAGTGCTGGCCTGATGCCCAAGCCCATCACAGGTTCCCCCCCCCCAAATGCTCTGGGTCCACACCCCCTAATTCGGCTCCTGCACGAACAGTCCTGAAGGAATTCACCAGTAAAAGGCTTGTAGCTGTGACACCTAATTAAGTTACATCTCTCTTAAAACAAAAATGTTTCTGTCCAAAAATACAAAAGGAAAGGGGGGAAAAGGGGGAAAAGAAATAAACCAGATGTGCAAAACTTGCTCCGTCTTTCTCTTTCATATTGTGCAAACAGAGAGAGGCAGGGAAAGCCGGTGCCAAATTGGGCTGGTGAAAATATTTCAAGAAAGTTAATGGAAGCCAAAGCCAGGAGCTCTTAGCTATAGCAATTTTGCCCTGTTTTCTATTTTTTATATGAATAGAATAGAATAGAATATAGAATAGAATAGAATAGAACAGGGTAGGGTATGGTAGGGCAGTGTTTTTCAACCAGTGTGCCGTGGCACACTAGTGTGCCGCGAGACATGGTCAGGTGTGCCGCGAAGCTCAGAGAGAGAAAGAAAGAGAGAGAAAGAGAGAAAGAAAGAAAGAGCAAGAGAGAGAGAAAGCAAGCAAGAGAGAGAGAAAGAAAACAAGAGAGAAAGCAAGCAAGAGAAAGCAAGCAAGAGAGAGAGAAAGAGAACAAGAGAGAGAAAGAAAGAGAGAGAAAGAAAGAGAGGGAGGGAAGGTGGGAGAGAGGAAGACATAGAGGGAAGTAGGGAGGGAGAGAGAAAGAGAGAGAAAAAGAGGAAAGAAGGAAGAGAGAAAGAAAGATGGATGGAGAGAGAGAGAAAAAAAGAGGGAGAGAAAGAGGGAGAGAGAAATAGAGCAAAAGGGAGGAAGAGAGAGAATTTTTTTGTCTAAACTTTTTTTAGCCCCCCCCCCCCCCCCCCCCCAATGTGCCCCATGGTTTTGTAAATGTAAAAAATGTGCCGTGGCTCAAAAAAGGTTGAAAATCACTGCGGTAGGGTACGGTAGGTGCTGTTGAAATCTTGCACAAAGGGCTCCTAAACAATTCCCAGAATTTGCTCGGGGCTTTTGGATGGGCTAATTGTGTTACCGTAACTTTTTGCTTCCTCTCTTTCATCTCTTAGCCACGTTCCTAAAACAATGTCACCTCTTGGTCTGGAGGTTCTGAGACATGCAAAATTAGCAGCCAAGTTCCAGAGGGTGAAATTGTGTTTCTCGAGAGGAGGAAAAATATATAAATAACTTGAAAGAGGCCATAGGAGAGAAAAAAAATAGACAACCCCATTGCATTATGTAAATGTAATGTAAATGTAAATGTAAATCCTGCAGGTGGCAATGGAAAGAAATGGACATGTCCTCAAATAACAAATCCCATGAAAACCTGCATGTTTTAGTTTCGGGTGCACATGAAGTCCTCTGAGTGGTAGCATCTTGTTCAAATTATTCATAGTCACGTTTTGTGGTTTTTCAAGACAACGCTGTACAAATGGTGTGTTCCTGAATGCTCCCTTCCTTGTTACTCCAGTTTCCACACCTGAGATTCCCAGTGATCTCATCCAAAACATAATTGACATTGGACCCTGCTTAGCTTTGGACCTCAGCCAAAATTGACTAGATGCCACTGTCACAATGGTCATTATCTTTTTTAAAAAAATATTGTTTGTTTGTTTGTTTGTTTGTTTGTTTATTTATTTATTTATTTATTTATTTATTTGATTGCCGCCCCTTTCCGTAGACTCGGGGCGGCTCACAACATAATAAAACAATTCATAACAAATCTAATAATTTACAATTTAAAAATTTAAAGTAGTTAAGAAAACCCCATTTTTAAGCAGACATACCTACAAACATACCATACATAAATTATATAGGCCCGGAGAAGATATCTCAATTCCCCCATGCCTGACGACAAAGGTGGGTTTTGAGGAGTTTACGAAAGGCAAGGAGGGTAGGGGCAGTTCTAATCTCTGGGGGGAGCTGGTTCCAGAGAGTCAGGGCCGCCACAGAGAAGGCTCTTCCCCTGGGGCCCGTCAACCGACATTGTTTAGTTGACGGGACCCGGAGAAGGCTGACTCTGTGGGACCTAATCGGTCGCTGGGATTCGTGCAGCAGAAGGCGGTCTCGGAGATATTCTGGTCCGATGCCATGAAGGGCTTTATAGGTCATAACCAACACTTTGAATTGTGACCGGAAATTGATCGGCAACCAATGCAGACTGCGGAGTGTTGTTGTAACATGGGCATTTTTGGGAAAGCCCATGACTGCTCTCGCAGCTGCATTCTGCACGATCTGAAGTTTCCGAACACTTTTCAAAGGTAGCCCCATGTAGAGAGCGTTACAGTAGTCGAGCCTCGATGTGATGAGGGTGTGAGTGACTGTGAGCAATGAGTCCCGGTCCAGATAGGGCCGCAACTGGTGCACCAGGCGAACCTGGGCAAATGTCCCCCTCGCCACAGCTGAAAGATGGTTCTATAATGTGAGCTGTGGATTGAGGAGGACGCCCAAGTTGCGGACCCTCTCTGAGGGGGTCAATAATTCCCTCCCCAGGGTGATGGATGGACAGATGGATATAAACTTTAAAAACAGAATAAAAAACAAAAAAAAAACCCAAACAAAAAAGACATTTAAAAAAAGAAAGAACATTATGAAAAAACATAGGAAATGTGGTGCATTACTTTCTGGGCGACCAGCACAATGCATGAGAAGCCCACCTACCCTTTCCCTCCTGTAATAAATTCAGCTTCCAAACTGCACCAAAGGAAATTGAAAAAAAGAAAGCCAGGAGTGTTTGCAGGTGCGTTGCAGGGGTGCAGGGGGTGTAAGTTATGATAGCCATCTTGACTCTCTCAATATTTTGGTGCCCCCCCTCCTCGCAGCCCAAAGCGCCAGGGGGAATAAAATCAGAGGAGAATAGAACCTTCCATCAGTGGGGCAGGGACAACACCTGAGAGATTGCAAGGTGGATTTCGACACAGGATTAATGGAAGGCAGTGAAGGATGCCAACGGATCCTTTGAAAAAGTGCCTTTCTCTTTCAGCCTCCTGCCCTCCAGCCTTCCCAGATAAGTCCCTCTTGTCAAGTCGACCTTTGCAGCTGTTTTCCTCTCCTTCGGACAAGGGGGGGTGGGATTCTTCACTCAACCGGCTTCTTATTAATGCTTTCTTGGGATGTAGCCAGACTCACGATGCGCAAAAAGGCACCTGTTTTATAGAAAGGTCAACTTTGGGCAGTTCTCAGGCTTCAACAGAGCCAGCCTCCGAATCTCGTTATTGCACTCAGGCTCTGAGAAAGTTTAAAGCAGGCTTGGATAGGAAATGCAACAGACGGCTGTAGAATTGCCCAAGGGTTGCATTGCTTGAGTTCCTCTGATGCCCGTCCAGCATCAGTTTGATCAAGCCATCGTTTGCGATGGATAATTCCATTGTCTCCATGACTCATCCTGGACCTTTAGTTCCACCTCTCCATTAAAATTCCTCTTTTGCAACAGGGTCTTCCCGTTAAATGATTTAAACACGCACACGTATCCAAAAACTTCTTCCGCTGTTTTGTTTTTTAATTAATCAAAAGTCTAACCCCAGCCTTCACAAGTTCCAGCAATTCAGGACAGCTGTAATGCAATTCAAACTAAAATACAAAAGATCCCTTCTTCTGGAAGAAGCCATGACCCACACTCCCTCGAGCAGAGAGAAGAATAGAGAAAAAACATAACTCAAGGACTAAAGGAGAGACATGTTTTTAAAGCCAGCAGGTGCTGTTCTAGAAGGCAGGTCCCTGAGTAGAGTAGAATAGAGGTAGAGTAGAGTAGAGGTAGAGTAGAATATACAATAGAGTAGAGGTAGGGTAGAGTAGAGTAGAGTAGAGGTAGAGTACAATAGAGTAGAGGTAGAGTAGAGTAGAGTAGAGTAGAGGTAGAGTAAAATATACAATAGAGCTGAGGTAGGGTAGAGTAGAGTAAAGTAGAGTAGAGTAGAGTAGAGGTTGAGTACAATAGAGTAGAGGTAGGGTAGAGTAGAGTAGAGGTAGACTAGAATATACAATAGAGTAGAGGTAGAGTAGAGTAGAGTAGAGTAGAGGTTGAGTACAATAGAGTAGAGGTAGGGTAGAGTAGAGTAGAGGTAGAGTAGAATATACAATAGAGTAGAGGTAGGGTAGAGTAGAGTAGAGGTAGAGTAGAATATACAATACAGTAGAGGTAGGGTAGAGTAGAGTAGAGTAGAGTAGAGTAGAGGTTGAGTACAATAGAGTAGAGGTAGGGTAGAGTAGAGTAGAGGTAGAGTAGAATATACAATAGAGTAGAGGTAGGGTAGAGTAGAGTAAAGTAGAGTAGAGTAGAGTAGAGGTAGAGTACAATAGAGTAGAGGTAGGGTAGAGTAGAGTAGAGGTAGAGTAGAATATACAATAGAGTAGAGGTAGGGTAGAGTAGGGTAGGGTAGAGTAGAGTAGAGGTAGGGTAGAGTAGAGGTAGGGTAGGGTAGGGTAGAGTAGAGTAGAGTAGAGTAGAGTAGAGTAGAGGTTGAGTACAATAGAGTAGAGGTAGGGTAGGGTAGAGTAGAGTAGAGTAAGGTAGAGTAGAGCACAGCAGAGCAGAGTAGAGTTTTGAACTACCGGTGCGCCCTCTGTGCCAGTCATGGATATTGGCACTTCAGGTGGGCGCACCACACCCATCGGCATGAGATTTGGCTTTTGCACATGCGCAGCAAGTGAAATTTCATGTGAGGATGTGCGTGCAAGCAAGATTTCGGTGATTTTTGCCGATATTTTTGCTTCCTTGCATGCACAGAAACAAAACACCGGTGAAAATCACCAAAATCTCACTCACATGGGCATCTTCATGCGAGATTTTTCTTGCCGCGCATGCACAAAAGCCAAATCTCGCATGGGAGCACCCATGCGTGCATCAGGGACACACAACTGCGTGCGCCTCCCAAAAATCGCTAACGGAGCAACGCACCGTACTGTTCTGGTAGGGCCCATCACTGACCACAGCCTTATGATATGGATTGGGGGGAGAGAGAGAGAGAGACAGAGGTTGGTCTAAAGTCCCCCATAGCTAAGATGAGATTTGAACTCACAACCTTTGGCTTTCTAGCCTGGTGCTTCAAACCACTAAACCAAACAGGCTCTTTATGGGTTGGAAAGCAACCGTTCATTTCAAAGGAGCCCACACGTGTGGAAACCAAACAAACATTCATCCATATAAGGTTCCCCTGCACAAATCTTGTATATTTATGCCCTGGTCCCCAGCCAGCAGCTTATTACAACCCAGCAAATGTAATATATATATACCACATTAATAAACAGAGCCATAAAACATCTCCCAATGACGAGACTAAAGCAACAACTCAACAGATCCTGAAAAATATTGTCAGCTCTAGTAAACAGGCTATAAAAACTTTCCTTAAAAGGCTCCGAGTATCAGTTCTGGCTATTGTACAGTTAGTGCAGTCAGGAGGTGGGTAGCGATAGCGCTACTGAAAAAGAGACAGGACAGTTCATCTTTTTTCCCTTTTTTAAAAAAGTTTATATTTAGTATACAGTGATACCTTGTCTTACAAACGCCTCGTCATACAAACTTTTCGAGAAACAAACCCAGGGTTTAAGATTTTTTTGTCTCTTCTTACAAACTATTTTCACCTTACAAACCCACCGCCGCCGCTGGGATGCCCCGCCTCCGGACTGCCGTTGCCAGCGAAGCACCCATTTTTGCGCTGCTGGGATTTCCCTGAGGCTCCCCTCCATGGGAAACCCCACCTCCGGACTTCCGTGTTTTTGTGATGCTGCAGCGGAATCCCAGCAGCGCAAAAAAGGGGCGCTTCGCTGGCAATGGAAGTCCGGAGGTGGGGTTTCCCAGCAAGGGGAGCCTCAGTGAAATTGCAGCATCGCAAAAACACAGAAGTTCAGAGGTGGGGTTTCCCATGGAGGGGAGCCTCAGGGGAATCCCAGCAGCGCAAAAACGGGCGCTTCGGCTGGCAAAAGGGGTGAATTTTGGGCTTGCACGCATTAATCGCTTTTCCATTGATTCCTATGGGAAACATTGTTTCGTCTTACAAACTTTTCACCTTAAGACCCTCATCCCGGAACCAATTAAGTTTGTAAGACAAGGTATCACTGTATATTTTTTCCTTTAACATCCGTAGGGCCTTGGCGAACAGTGTATTGTCCAAGTGGGTGAATTTTGGTTTTCTGCTGGGACTAAACTCAGTGTTGATAAACAGAATAGAATAACAGAGTTGCAAGGGACCTTGAAGGTCTTCTAGTCCAGTGGTGGTGAATCTTTTTTTCCTCGGGTGCCGAAAGAGCGTAGGCATACGGTATCATGCATACGTGAGTGCCCACATCCATAAATCCAATAAATCCAAATCCAATAAATCCAATAAATCTAATCTATAATTCAATACTTGGAGAGGATGAAACAACTTCTCCCAACCCCCTGGAGACCCTCTGCAGGCTGGAAACAACCTGTTTCCCAACTTCTAGTGGGCCTAGTAGGCTCGTGTTTTGCCATCCCCAGGCTCCAAAGACTTCTCTGGAGCCGAGGGAGGGTAAAAGCGCCATCTCCCATCCTCCCGGAGGCTCTCTGGAAGCCAAAAACGCCCTCCCAGAGCCTCTTAGTGTGAGCCAAAAATCAGCTGGCCAGCACACAGATGCACGTTGGAGCTGAGCTAGGGCAACTGCTCATGTGCTAGTAGATATGGCTGTGCGTGCCACCTGCGGCACCCGTGCCATAGGTTCGCCATCACTGCCCTATACCATTTCAGACAAATCGTTGTCCAATCGCTTCTTAAAAACCTCCAGTAATGAAGCTCCAAAAACCTCTGGAGACAAGTCGTCCCATTGATTCTCTCTCTCTCACACTCTTAGGAAATTTCTCCCTGATTCTATATTGGTTCTCTCTTTGATAAGCTTTCATCCCTCGCTTTGGAGAATAGGTTTATTTATTTATTTATTTATTTATTTATTTATTTATTAGATTTGTATGCCGCCCCTTTCCGTAGACTCGCGGCGGCTCACAACACAATAAGGTTGACCCTTTCTTCTTTGGGGCAGCCCCTTAGATAGTGGAACATTGCTATGCTATCACTTCTAGTCCTCCTTTCTATTCAACTATTTTATTTATTTATTTTATTTATTCATTTGTCCAATACATAAATACATAGGAAGAAAATAGACATGCGATAATATAAAAGAGGGTGAAAGTGAACTTAGAGGAGAGGATATATGAAAGGAAGAGAATATATAAGATAGGTGAAAGAAAGGAAAGATAATTGGGCAGGGGACGAAAGGCACACTAGTGCATTTATGTACGCCCCTTACTGGATTCTTAGGAACCTGGAGAGGTCAATCGTGGAGAGTCTAAGAGAGAGGTGTTGGGGGTTAGGGGTTGACACAATTGAGTCCAGTAATGAGTTTCACGCTTCGACAACTCGGTTACTGAAGTCATATTTTTTACAGTCAAGTTTGGAGCGGTTAATATTAAGTTTAAATTTGTTGTGTGCTTTTATGTTGTTGTGGTTGAAGCTGAAGCAGTTATTGGCTGGTAAGATATTGCAGCATATGATCTTGTGGGTAATACTCAGATCGTGTTTTAGGCGTCGTAGTTCTAGGCTTTCTAGGCCTAGGATTGTTAGTCTATTTTCGTAGGATATTCTATTTCGAGTGGAGGAGTGAAGGGCTCTTCTGGTGAAATATCTTTGGACATTTTCAAGGGTGTTGATGTCTGAGATGTGGTATGGGTTCCAGACAGATGAGCAGTAGTCTAGGATGGGTCTGGCTCTTGTGAGTAGAGTGAGATTGCCTGAGCAGAAGCTGGACATACCCAATTCCTGCAACCGTTCTTCATATGGTTTATTGTCTAGTTCACTAATCATCTTTGTTGCTCTTCTCCGCACTGTTTCTAGAGTCTCCACATTTTTTAATATATTGCAGTGACCAAAATTGGGTGCGGTATTCCCAGTGTGGTTTTACAAAGTACTATTAACACTTCGCGTGATCTTGATTATCGATAGAAAGATCAGAAGGAGGAAGCAATGCAGAGAAGTAAATTGGTGGGGAAAGGCGTGGTGTAAACTTTTCGGGAAATGGACTTTATAATTTTTCTAAAGAATCTTTGTAATAATTTCCATTCCATATAAAGCTTTTTTCCCCTCTGAAAGGCATTACCACCAGTTGCCTAAATCTTCTCCCCTACATAAGCACACTAAGACCATGTTTTGCTAACCAAGCAGATGGATTTACATCTTGTGACACTTAAATAATAATAATTATGCAAACAGAAATGTAAATTTATGGTTGTCGTTTTTCTGGCAGGACCATTTCTTTAGAGGGCATTTTTCCTTTTTAAAGGAATCCTTCCAACAATTAGGGCTTGATTTTTTTCTCAAATTCCTCTCTTGAGCTCTTCAGATTATCCCTCTGTCTGGCTTGACTTTTATTTTTTGTTTACTAATTTTTTTTTAGAATGTCTACTTTGCAAATTTGGAAGAAACCCACTCAGCCCCCAAAGTGATGTCAAATTTATTTCACTGAGTAATGACCAGATCAGAAGACTGATTCCACAGGGTTGTGATACAATCTAAAACTACAAGGGTCACTTAGTCATTGCCCCTTTTGGTAACCCACTAGATTGTCCCAAACTGGATAGTAGAATGAACCACGGGTTTTTTGGTCACATTTCTTAAATCGAGGAGGACATTTTAACTCACAACCAATCTGACAAAATGATTCCAGCAATGAGCTTGCTTAAATGGAAGGGATGTTTCTCTATTGATTTAGCATTATTATTATTATTTTATTATTATTTATTAGATTTGTATGCTGCCCCTTTCCGTGGACTCTGTGCATCCTGTAAATCATACATTTAGGTGGTGACTGACGCGGTGGCTCAAGGGCTAAGATGCTGAGCTGGTCGATCGGCAGTTCAGAGGTTCGAATCCCTAGCGCCGTGTAACGGAGTGAGCTCCCCGTTACTTGTCCCAGTTTCTGCCAACCTAGCAATTCAAAACCACACCAGAAATGAAAGTAGAGAAATAGAGACCATCTTTGGAGGGAAGGTAACAGTGTTCCGTGCACCTTCAGTGTTGCCACATGCCGGCAACATGACTACAGAGGTGTTTTGGATAGTGCTGGCTCTTCGGCTTAGAAATGGAGATGAACACTGCCCCTAGAGCCAGAAATGAGTAGCACACATGTGCGGGGGGAATCTTTTATCTTTTTAGATTGCAATATAGATAGTCCTAGACCAGTGATGGTGAACCTTTCTTTTCTTCAAGGGCCAAAAGTGTGGGTGCGTGCACTATTGCCCATGCACAAGTGCCCATACCCATAATTCAATTTATTTATTTGTTTATTTTATTTATTTATTAGATTTGTATGCCGCCCCTCTCTGTAGACTTGGAGCGGCTCACAGCAACAATAAAAACAATGTACTGTACAACAAAACTTCAATGCCCCACACCCTTGCGCATGTACGCACAACACCCCCGTGCTACCCTGTGCATATGCACACATGATCTCCAGGTGTGCCTGCTGTTAAAAAGCACAGGGGGAGCACAATCTGAGAGGTGAAAACTCCCACCTCCTGAAATTGGCACTGACACCTTTTTGGGGGCTTCGGACTCCAGAGGACTAAACCAGCGAAGGACTGCCGTCTTCGGCGGTACCAGTGCGCCCTCCGAGGGCATCACGGGCATGTTGGCATGAGATTTGGCTTTTGTGCATGCACAGCAAGCAAAATTTCATGTGAGGACATGCGCGCAAGTGAGATTTCGGCAATTTTTGCCGATATTTTTGCTTCCGCGCATGGGCAGAAGCGAAAAATCGGCAAATATCGGCAAAATCTCGCAAATGTCTTCACATGATATTTCACTTGCTGCACATGTGCAGAAGCCAAATCTCACGCGGGCATGTACGGGCGCATGTCAGTGACCAAAATTGCCGAAATCTCGCTCTCACACACATCCTCCCACGAGATTTCGCTTGCTGCATATGTGCAGATGCCAAATCTCTCGCCTGGCAGATGTGTGCACTCCCACAACAGCCTTGGAGGGTGCACTGGCAGCGCCAAAGATGAGCGGCCCTTCACTGGTGCCCATGCTTTAGGAGGCTTTAGTGGGTATATATATATATACACACATAGCTGCATGTGCCTCCTGAAAATCGCTACCAGAAAGTAGGACCTTACCATTCCGGTAGCAGGCCATGACTGGGCTAAACCCCAGAGGAATGGTTTCTCTCTCTGGGTGTCTTGGCTCGCCATATCTTCCCTTCCCTTTCTCTTGTCCTGCACAGTTAGACTAAGCAAGGCGCACAGGAGCTCCAAATATAGTCATCCCCGCTTTGCAGAACCGACAAAGAAAAGCAGCCATCCTAGCAAAACAGAGACTCCGAAGAACAAAACCTCCTCTGCGCTGGGCACCCGGCTCCCCTTACGATATCCATCAGGCTTTATTTATTCAGCCAAGAGTCCTGCCAGATATTCTGGAGGGGGCGCAAAGCGGGTCGCGAAAGCATGTCAGCTCGTTTGTCAATGACGTAGACCGAGTGGTGCCTTTTTCCAGCAAGGGCTGGAAATGGAACGCGCCCCTCCTGTAGCTCTCTTTGTTTTCTCTTGCAAAATGCCCGTTTTGTAGGGCGGGTTCCTGGCCTGTCTTCTTCACCCTTCCCTTTCACACATCGTAACTGAGAAACTTGGTTTTCCTCTTTTTGTTTCTTAGTTGGGTGGCAACTGTTGGCTCCCCCAACAAAGGAGAATAACCAAGCCTGTGCAATATTGGGGAGGGCTTCTTTAAATCTGTAAAGGAAACACTGCAAAACATTGGAACTCATTACCGGACTCCATAGTGTCATCCCCAAACCCCCAACAGCTGACATTGGAACATCATCTTTCAGCTGTGGCGAGGGGGGCGTTTGCCCAGGTTCGCCTGGTGCACCAGTTGCGGCCCTATCTGGACAGGGAGTCATTGCTCACAGTCGCTCATGCCCTTATCACCTCGAGGTTCGATTACTGCAATGCTCTCTACATGGGGCTACCTTTGAAAAGTGTTCGGAAACTTCAGATCGTGCAGAATGCGGCCGCGAGAGCCATCATGGGGCTTCCTAGATTCGCCCACGTGTCTGCAGCACTCCACGGCCTACACTGGCTGCCGATCAGTTTCCGGTCACAATTCAAAGTGTTGGTCATGACCTTTAAAGCCCTACATGGCATTGGACCAGAGTACCTCCGGAACCGCCTGCTACCGCACGAATCCCAGCGGCCGATAAGGTCCCACAGAGTTGGCCTTCTCCAGGTCCCGTCCACTAAACAATGTCGTCTGGCGGGCCCCAGGGGAAGAGCCTTCTCTGTGGCGGCCCCGGCCCTCTGGAATCAACTCCCCCCGGAGATTAGAACTGCCCCCACCCTCCTTGTCTTCCGTAAACTACTTAAGACCGACCTATACCGCCAGGCATGGGGGATTTGAGACACCTTTCCCCCAGGCTTATTATAATTTATGTTTGGTATGTATGTGCTGTTTGGTTTTTAATTATGATAGGGTTTTTAGTTTTTTTTTAATATTAGATTTGTGCCAGTATAATATTGTTTTTATCGTTGTTGTGAGCTGCCCCGAGTCTTCGGAGAGGGGCGGCATACAAATCTAATTTATTATTATTATTATTATTATTATTATTATTATTATTATTATTATTAAACACTGCAAAACACAGAGACAGATTGGAAAATAAGCATGTCAGGAGCGAAATTAAAAAAAATTTTACTACTGGTCCTGTGGGCGTGGTGTGGTTTTGTGGGTGTAGCTTGGTGGACTCTAGGAGAAGGATACTATAAAATTCCCATTTCCTCCCAATCACCTGGGACTCGGGAGGTAGAGTATAGATGCAGCCTTGTGGACCTCAACTCCCAGAGTTCCTTAGCCAGAAAAGCTGGCTGAGGAATTCTGGGAGTATATGCACAAGTCTTAAACTCGCCAAGGTTGGAGACCCCTTGCTCTAGAGAGACTGACCCTCTTCCTCCCAACTAAGCGTCTAAACTTTGCTATCTCTTAGTCCTTTGGAATCAGCCCTTGGGAATCCAGACTACATTTCACCACACAAGGCAACCCTCTTGGGATCTACCGACTTGGATATCAGGAGTATCTGATGATGTGGTTAAAAAAAAAAAAACCAAGATGGCAGCCATAGCTGTATGATCAAAGCTGCCACCGTTATGGCTGCCATTTTGATTTTGCACATTTCTTGAAAGAGAATATAAGACCATGAAATGTAAAAATGGACAGCCTGGGTCCATGCGTAATATATCGTAAAGGTAGCATAGGTGACATTTTTATTATCAAGACTCCTTGTAATGCTAGGATTTTATTTCACCCATTTGATTCTACTTTCCTGTTGCATATTTTCAAATCTTATTTATTTAGTTGGGGGAAAGATCAAAAGCAACATGAGAAAATATTATTTTACTGAAAGAGTAGTAGATCCTTGGAACAAACTTCCAGCAGACGTGGTAGATAAATCCACAGTAACTGAATTTAAACATGCCTGGGATAAACATATATCCATCCTAAGATAAAAGACAGAAAACAGTATAAGGGCAGACTAGATGGACCATGAGGTCTTTTTCTGCCGTCAGACTTCTATGTTTCTATGTTTCTATGTTTCTATTTTATTTTTATTTATTTATTTATTTATTTCTTTATTTTGTCCAATACACAATGAGAGTTTTAGTGGGTATATATATACATACACACACATAGTAAAATACATGATGAAGGTTATAGAGGAGATACTCATAGTAAAATATATCTATGAAAGAATAGAAAAGAAGATATAGTAGTAGAACATATCAATGAAAGAATAGAAGAAGAGATATAGGAATAGAAGAAAGGTATAGGAGATATAGGAGAGCAATGGGACAGGGGACGGAAGGCACTCTAGTGCACTTGTACTCGCCCCTTACTGACCTCTTAGGAATCTGGATAGGTCAACTGTGGATAATATAAGGGTAAAGTGTTGGGGGTTTGGGGATGACACTATGGAGTCCGGTAATGAGTTCCACACTTCGACAACTCAGTTACTGAAGTCATATTTTTTACAGTCAAGTTTGGAGTTTAAGTTTAAATCTGTTGTGTGCTCTTGTGTTGTTGTGGTTGAAGCTGAAGTAGTCGCCGACAGGCAGGACGTTGCAGTATATGATCTTGTGGGCAATACTTAGATCTTGTTTAAGGCGTCTTAGTTCTAGGCTTTCTAGGCCCAGGATTGAAAGTCTAGTCTCGTAGGGTATTCTGTTTCGAGCGGAGGAGTGAAGGGCTCTTCTGGTGAAGTATCTTTGGACATTTTCAAGGGTGTTAATGTCTGAGATGCGATATGGGTTCCAAACAGATGAGCTGTATTCGAGGGGATGGGTCTGGCAAATGTTTTGTAAGCTCAACGTCTTGCGAGATGTTGACTGAAAAATGACCATAACATTTCATGCAAAATGGTCTCTGCAAACCATTCTATCCCCAAACTGACTATTTAACCCATTAACTTGGTTTACTGTTTTAACTCGTTATCTGGGGTCCTGCAATACACTGAATCTCAATCCCTGAAATAGACCTTCTTCTTCCCCCGCCCCCAGCCTCAAAAGGCCCAACCAAATAAATGGGGCATGTGTGAACACTGACATGTGTACAGCCCCATAGTTCTTGTGGCATGCCTTCATGGCATCGGAGCAGAATATCTCTGGCACCGCCTTCTGCCGCATGAATCCAGCGACCGGTTAGGTCCCACAGAGTTGGCCTTCTCCGGGCCCCATCGACTAAACAATGTCGTTTGGTGGGACCCAGGAGAAGAGCCTTCTTTGTGGTGGCCCCGACCCTCTGGAACCAGCTCCCCCCGGAGATCAGAACTGCCCCCACCCTCCTTGCCTTTCGTAAAGTTCTTAAGACCCATCTCTGCTGTCAGGCATGGGGGAACTGAGACATCTCCCCCGGGCCTATACAGTTTATACATGGTATGTTTGTGTGTATGTTTGCTTTTAATAATGGAGTTTTTAGTGTTTTTTAAATTATTAGATTTGTTCTTACATTGTCTTTGTTATTGTTGTGAGCCGCCCCGAGTCTACAGAGAGGGGCGGCATACAAATCTAATAAATAAATAAATAAAATAAATAAATGCCTACAACACTTGCGGCTTGTGGCTTGTGTACAGCCCCAGTTCTTTTAAGTGTGTCGTACAAGAGAAACCACAAGATTTGAGATCTTACAGGCTACATTTTCCCTCGGCATTTGGCCTCTTCTTGCCTTCTGTCAGGTTGCTCAAAATCTCAAGCATGGTAAACGGCTGGACGGGGACTCAAGATTTTTGGCCCCTTCCATCCGACGTTGATTTATGGAACGGAGGAGTTAGAGAAGAGGTTTGCCGGAGTTTGGCTCAGCGGCTTAACCGCATCAAAGGGGTAACCAACAACAGTGAAGGCCAAAGTGGACAAGGCATTAGCGATTGGATGGGGGCAGAAAGGGCCGCGTTAAATTCCTCCGCATTTGGAGCTCCCTTTTGGACCGACTTAGTGCCACACCGAGTTGTTTTAGCAAGCAGAAATTTGGCCCAAGGATGAGAAAATCCGAGCTAAAATGAGAGCTGGGTGGAAAGGAGAAAAACAGCCAAATCCCAGCTGGGTTCACTTTTCTTTTTTGCCATGGACAAGGAATTGGACTAAAAGTTTAGTTTAATCTAATTTAATTTCCATGCTGCCCAATCCCTGAGGACTCAGGGCAGTTCACAACAATAAAACTAACCTCATGTAATATAAATTAAAACAATTAATAACAATTATTAACCAAACCAAACAATCATACCTTCCAGTGGTGGGCTGCCAAAATTTTTACTGCCACGATGTGGGTGTGGCTTATTTTGTGGATGTAGCTTGATGGTCATGTGACCGAGTAGGAGTGGCTTGCTGGCCATGTGACCAGGCGGGAATGGCTTGACAATCATGTGATGGGGTGGTTTAAAGGTCATGTGACTGGGTGGGAGTGGCTTACTGACCAAGATAAGTTTTTTTAAATAAGTGCTTGGACTCTTTTTCAGTTGATTAAGTCACATTATTTGAATAGCCACAAAATAGGCAGCATTATTGTTGGTTATGACCTTTAAAGCCCTTCATGGCATCGGACCAGAATATCTCCGAGACCGCCTCCTGCCGCACGAATCCCAGCGACCGATTAGGTCCCACAGAGTGGGCCTTCTCCGGGTTCCGTCAACTAAACAATGTCGGTTGGTGGGCCCCAGGGGAAGAGCCTTCTCTGTGGCGGCACCGGCCCTCTGGAACCAACTCCCCCCGGAGATTAGGACTGCCCCTGCTCTTCCTGCCTTCCGTAAACTCCTTAAAACCCACCTTTGCCGTCAGGCATGGGGGAACTGAAACATCTCCCCCTGGGCACGTTTAGTTTATGCATGGTATGTCTGTGTGTGTGTCTGTTAGCATATGGGGTTTTTAATATTTAAACATTTTAAACTTGTCTGATTACCCATGATTTGTTTCTACATGTTGTGAGCCGCCCCAAGTCTTCGGAGAGGGGCGGCATACAAATCTAAGTAATAAAATAAATAAAATAAATAAAATATTTATTTATTTATTTATTTATTTATTTATTTCTCTATTTATTTCTCTATTTCTCTATTTATTTATCTATCTATCTATCTATCTATCTATCTATCTATCTATCTATTTGATTTTTATGCCGCCCTTCTCCTTAGACTCAGGGCAGCTTACAACATGTTAGCAATAGAACTTTTTTTAACAGAGCTAGGCTATTGCCCCCACAATCTGGGTCCTCATTTTAACCACCTCCGAAGGATGGAAGGCTGAGTCAACCTTGAGCCGGTGATAAGATTTGAACCGCTGACCTTCAGATCTACAGTCAGCTTCAGTGGCCTGCAGTACAGCACTCTACCTGCTGTGCCACCCCGGCTCATTATTTGTTGAGGAGCACAGTCACATTTTAAGGTTTTTGTACAGAACCCACAAGGTTCACTATGATAACAGATTAGGCAAGTAGCTCAATTTTCTTTCATTGTTATAAAAGTTCAGTTCTAGAAAATGATTTAAATGATCAAAGTGTTTATGGGTAAGAACTTACTATTTAATTATTTCCTATTTTAAAAGTAATTGAGGATCATACTAAGATACTAGAGATGGAAGGACAATTTAAAAAACCTATTACATGTAAAAATTATTAAGTATAGCGCATAAACTTACTACTCCCTCTCAGAGCCTCCATGCGAGCCAAAAAATCAGCTGGTGGCAGCTCATATGCGCACTGGAACTGAGCTAGGGTAACAACTCGCATGTCAGCAAATATGGCTCCATGTGCTACCTGTGACATACATATGTATTTATTTGTTTGTTTGTTTATTTTGTCCAATACATAATACACATTGAAGAGGGGCGGCATACAAATCTAAATAATAAATAAATAATGATAAATCAATAAAGATATGCAATAATCTAAGTAAAGAAAAGAATAGGAGAAAAGATATAAAAGTATAGGTGAACATATTTGAAAGGAAGAAAAGATAAATGAGATAAGGAGAGACAATTGGACAGGGGACGGAAGGCACACTGGTGCACTTATGCACCATAGGTTCGGCCTCACGTCTCTATTCCATTCCACTCCATTCTCTCCTGCAATCTGTTACCCATGTCTCTTTTCCCCATAGCTTTTGGGGTCAAGCCATGCCAAGAGGGTGCCCTTAGACCCACAGGCACGGATCCAGAGTTCCGTAGCTTGATGAACTTCACTTACAATGGCTCAAATGCCTTTTTGGAAGGATCAACAGTTGGTCCGTCCTGTATTCCTCTCTCCTTTTCCATCGCCTTTTGAGAAACTCCAGTGCCAGGCCTGGCTGCAGCCAGCCAAACATTTTTGTAACTCTCAAGGAAAGAAAAAAGAAAAGATGTCTCATTTAAGCTTTTGAGGGGGGGGGGATAGAGAGAACTGTTTTCCCACCATACGCTGACCACAGAATAGCCCATTTTTATGGACATGAGCCAATGCCCTGCATCAAACGGAGGCACAGCACAGGAAACCAAACACACACACACAAAATTAACCAAGCTTAAAGCCAAACCAGGGCAGCCTGGTCTATCCAAATATGGAAAGGAGCATCCTGCTTGCTTTTCATCTTTCAGCCCCAGGGGAAGAGCCTTCTCTGTGGCGGCCCCGGCCCTCTGGAATCAACTCCCCCCAGAGATTAGAACGGCCCCCACCCTCCTTGTCTTTCGCAAATTACTCGAGACCCACCTTTGTCGCCAGGCATGGGGGAGTTAGGATATTCCTTCCCCTGGGCCATTACAAGTTATGTATGGTATGTTTGTGTGTATGTTTGGTTTTTATAATAAGGGTTTTGAGTTGTTTTATTAAATTGGATTGTTACATGTTGTTTTTTATCATTGTTGTTACCCGCCCCGAGTCTGCAGAGAGGGGCGGCATACAAATCCAATCAATCAATCAATCAATCAACCAACCAACCAACCAATCAATCAACCAACCAATCAATCAATCAATCAATAAACCTTTTTGTGTTAAATTTATATTTACCGGCAAAGAAATAATGGGAGACTAGTATAGATCACTATATACTATATATATATTGGAGTCCTAGTGGACAACCATTTAAATATGAGCCAGCCATATGTAGCAGCTGCCAAAAAAAGCCAATACAGTTCTAGGCTGCATTAACAGAGGGGTAGAATCAAGATCACGTGAAGTGTTAATACCACTTTATAATGCCTTGGTAAAGCCACACTTGGAATATTGCATTCAGTTTTGGTCACCACAATGCAAAAAGGATGTTGAGACTCTAGAAAAAGTGCAGAGAAGAGCTACAAAGATGATTAGGGGCCTGGAGGCTAAAACATATAAAACAGAGCCTGGGTGGCGCAGTGGTTAGAGTGCAGCACCGCAGGCTACTTCAGCTAACTGCTAGCTGTAGTTTAACAGTTGAAATCTCACCACTGGCTCAAGGTTGACTCAGCCTTCCATCCTTCCGAGGTGGGCAAAATGAGGACCCAGTTTGTTGGGGGCAATAGGCTGATTCTGTAAATCGCTTAAAGAGGGCTGTAAAAGCACTATGAAGTCGTATATAAGTTTAAATGCTAAATGCTAACATATGAAAAGAAGGACCAGGGGAGACATGATAATAGCCCTAAGTCTTTGCAGGCTTTTTTCATTGCTACTCCCTCCGAAAAAGACTTTTTCAGCCCTAACCAGGGGATAAAATAATGTGTTGAAGCTGACTAAGGACGCTAGTAGGTAGATTTTTTCCCCTTATTTTTCTCCTCCAAAACTAAGGTGTGTCTTATACTCCGGTGTGTCTTATACTCCGAAATATAGGGTATTTTCTACAAATAACTAGTTCCAATTTCTGAATTCATCTAGCACCAGTCTTGACTCAGGCAGGCCTCCGGCAAAGGTTGTGGTTGTTGTTGGTGTGTTGCAATTTCGTTTCCTGCTCTCTGGTTGTTGTCCTGGCTCATGCCCTGTGTTCTTCTCCTTATCTCTTCCCACAGATTGTGACTCCTACTGCAAGCCAGCCAAGGGCAACTACAAAATCAACCTGAAAAAGTACTGCAAGAAAGACTACGGTAAGGACGTGCTCTTTTTCTCCAGGAGTCCAGGATTCTCTTTTTTGTTTTATTTTAAATAGTTTTTATTGACTTATTTACATTTTTTAAAAGAACAAAAAAGACATTTAAACATGACATAATAATACACTACAGTACAATACCATACAACTACCCTATATAACCTCTAGAGCAGAGGTATTCAGCCTTGGCAACTTTAAGCCTGGTGGACTTCAACTCCCAGAATTCCCCAGCCAGTTTTGAGGAATTCCAAATGGTGAATTCTGGGAATTGAAGTCTGCCAGGCTTAAAGTTGCCAACGCTAGAGACCTCTGCTCTAGGGTTATAATCAGGTGGGGGCAGGGGTGGGCAGCAGGCAGGACAGGGGGAACGCAGTTCTACCAGCGGAAATGAAGATGTGTGCACAGCTCCAGCTGATCGGCGGTTTCCTGGATTACTGGTCTCAACTCTTCATTTTTTCCCCTGCTGCTGCTGCTGTGTCTGCGCTCCTTGCTTTTCTCCTCTTTCCTCCTTCCTGGCCTCGGACGAGCTTCCCTCTCTCCTGCCCGGCTCCCCTCCAGCCTCACGCAGCCACCTCCCACCTGAAGTGCAAGCAGAAGGCATGGGTAGAAGCGGCGCTGGCAGCATTTATGCTTCTGGCAGGCACCCGTTCGCCTAGCTACGCAGCCTGAGGCGGGAGGGGGCGACCCAGGAAGGAGAGCGCGGGAAATGCGAAGCAAATTGTCACCCCAGCGAGCGACACTGGTAAGGTTGTAAGTCAAGGACTTAACAGTTCACTTGTACGATGATGATCGTTCAAGCCACTCCCACCTGATCACATGGGTGGCAAGCCACTCCTACCCAGTCACATGACCATTAAGCCACACCCACAAAATAAGCCACATCCACAGTGTGGTAGTAAAAATTTTGGCTGCCCATTACTGGGCGGGGGTTGCTACTTTCCACCGCTACCAGTACTATGCGTGCGCAGCTCCACACTGCTAGCTCGAATGAGCACGTGTCCCAGCAAGATTTTGTTTCTGCGCATGTGCAGGAAGCAAAATCTCCTGGGAGGACACACGTGAATGTGAGAATTTGGTGGTTATTTTGCTTCCATGCATGCACGGAAGCAAAGAATTGCCGAAATCTTGTGTGTAGAAGCAAAATCATGCGCGCAGCTTATATTATTTATTTATTTATTTATTTACTTACTTACTTACTTACTTACTTACTTACTTACTTACTTACTTACTTACTTACTTACTTACTGGATTTGTATGCCGCCCCTCTCCGAAGACTCAGGGCGGCTAACAACAACAAAAAGACAATGTAAACAAATCTAATATTAAAAATAATCTTAAAAAACCCCAATTTAAAGATCCACTCATACATACGAACATACCATGTATAAATTCTATAAGCCTAGGGGGAAGGGAAATTTCAATTCCCCCATGCCTGACGACAGAGGTGGGTTTTAAGGAGCTTGCGAAAGGCAAGGAGGGTGGGGGCAACTCTGATATCTGGGGGGAGCTGGTTCCAGAGGGTCGGGGCCACCACAGAGAAGGCTCTTCTCCTGGGTCCCGCCAAACGACATTGCTTAGTCGACAAGAAGAGCTCCATTTTCACTAGCATTACTCTAGGTCGGAAGAGACAGAACATTTTATTTATTTTTGTTTTATTTATTTGTTTCTTTTGTCAAGTACGTGTTGGTGGTATACAAACATACAACAACGTTTATATACATGATACTAGTAAGCGAGAAACATTAGGACAGGGGACGGAAGGCACGCTGGTGCACTTATGCACGCTCCTTACTGACCTCTTAGGAATCGAGAGAGGTCAATAATGGATAGTCTAAGGGTAAATTTTGGGGGTTTGTTGATGATACTCTATAGTCAGGTAGTGAGTTCCATGCAATAACTATTTAGTTACTAAAGTCGTATTTCCTGCAGTCGAGTTTAGAGCGCTTTACTTTAAGTTCGTATCTGTTGTGTGCCCATGTGTTGTTGTGGTTGAAGCTGAAGTAGTATGGTAGGGAGATGATGATAATAATAATAATAATAATAATAATAATAATAATAATAATAATTTATTAGATTTGTATGCCAAAGACTCGGATACTCAAGATCGTCTTGGAAATTTAAGCAAAGCTCTCTTGCTTGTTATGCTGCCATCCTCCCAAAAACCAGGCCAGCTCCATGTTCATCCATCTCGCCTCCTTTCCCCCAGCTTGAAATAAACTCGAAAGAAAGAGTGGGAGGGAAATCCTTCTCCAATCTCCAAAAACATTATGCACCCTTTTCCTTTCTCCACCCCAAAGTCTCTCTGTCTGCCAAATATGTTAAAAAGCACATTTTTCTCTCTCTTCCGCAAGGTGTGTGGGGTGGAGAGAGAGAGAGATTTTGAATGGGATGGGAGGTCTGTGGAGTTGGGGCGCAAGGCATCCCGCCTGTGGCTTGTTAATCACCTAGACATAAGCACAGTTGCTCTCTGGGGTAGCCCCTCCCCCTTAAAAAAAGAGAGAGTGAATAACTAAAAAGGCCGAGGTTTTGATTGATCTTCTCCAGGAACTCTTTGGTTCCGAGAGAAAAGATATTTTTGGCAAGGTGGAAAGTGAACGAGAACTCGTGATAGTCTTCCAAGGGCTGGGTGGCAACTACAGAGCTGAAAGAAGGAGTGGTGGGGGGAAATCTTATATTTCTACAAAGGCCCAATTATCCTTGGAGATAATTGCAATCAAGTATTATTCATTCATTTCATTGAAACATTCCTTTGGTTGAGGTTTTCCGTATCCCAGGTTGTTTGGTGGGATCAAGCAAACGTATTAAAATCTATGATTGAAAAGGGTGAGACAAGGGGCTCTTTAAAATTAGGGCTGGGGGAGAAAGAGAAAGAGAGAGACAGAGACAGAGAGGCAGACGTGAAAAAGAGTGTGTGTAAAATATTTTTGCTGATAATGAAAAGGAAGGGGGACTAGCATAGATCTATTTTAAGACATTTTGCTCTCATCAGCTAGCCATAACCTTACCAGGATTTGAACCTGGGGAGTGTTCTGTCGGGCTCTCTGGTAGAATCCTCCCGAAAATTCACAGGTACAAATTTCAGACACACACACGTTTGAAAATTCAAAACAATGTTCTTTATAATGAAAATTCACTTAAACTAAGCCCTCTTTTTGTATAGCAAAGAGCACTCGTCTCCAACCAAACTGGTAATTGGTACAAGTCCCTTATCAGCTTTGAGATACTTAGCTTGCAGCTGTGAGGCAATTCACAGTCCTTCTTCTTTCACAAAGTGAAACACACTTTGCTCTGCTTTAGTTTCAAAGCGGGGGAAAAGCAACACACCAAGGTCGAAGTCAGCAAGGCAGGCACGAAACACAACGATCAGATAATCCTCCATAATGGCCAAACCCACACGCTGCTCTTTATAGCAGCCTCACTAATGACCACAGCCCCACCCAACCACAGGTGGCCTCATTTTCTTTCATAATAATCTCTCGGTAGTTGCTGCCTATCCATCGCTCTCCGCATGCGTGGCTGTATCATTAACTCTTGTTCCGAATCCAAGGAGGAGAGAGATAATTGATCTCCTTCTGAGCTGTCTGCCACACTCTCCTCCTCCCTGTCACTCATGTCTTCTTGGTCAGAGGAGCCTTCATCAGCAAAACAGGCCTGTGGCATGTGGATGTCTCCCCCACATCCACAGTCCTTGGGGCAGGAGCTGGGCCAGAGCTAACCACAACAGGGAGTCTGCTTGTAAGGCGATAGCTTTAACCTCTAGACCACAGGTTCTTCTCCTCTCAGCTTGTACCAGGAAAGAGTTATATGGGGGTTTTTTTTCCTGTGGAATCACCCTGGTATACCCAAATAGGGGAGGGAGCATACTGCTTCCTTTTTGCCTCTGAACCAAGGACTTTCGCACCAGGTGGCAAGGAGGTGGGATCTGAGACCAATTCACCCTTGGACTGTGGCCTGATTGGACCATGTGATGGATTGAATGGGCAGAGGAAATATAACTTTACTTTTAACTGGGGGGAAATCCATGGGAAGGGATTAAAGTCGGGTTTCCCCAGACGTTCCAGTATGACATGTCTAATAAATTCTATACTTTGAGGAGTAATCCTGCCATGGACTTTTGATTCCGTTGGGTATGAACCCTGACCCTTAACATTTGTCTTGACTTCTCTTTCTGCCTTCAGTTGTCCAAGTCAACGTCTTAGACATGGAGACGGTAGCCAACTGGGCCAAATTCACCGTCAACATCCTCTCGGTCTACAAGTGTCGGGACGAACGCGTGAAACGGGGCGACAACTTCTTATGGATCCACATGAAAGACCTGGCTTGCAAATGCCCCAAGATCCAAATTAGCAAGAAGTATCTCGTGATGGGGATCAGCGAAAACCCCAGCGAACGGCCAGGACTAATGGCCGACAAGAACAGCTTGGTCATCCAATGGCGGGACGCCTGGACTCGGCGCCTCCGGAAACTGCAGAGGCGGGAGAAAAGGGGGAAGTGTTTGAAACCGTGATTGGTTCGACTTCACATCTGTTATAGGCACCCCTCCTTCCCCTGGTTGCCTGTGGGTGGCCTGCGCACTCCGCTCCACGGACTCTTCCGAAAGACTCTGTACATATACATAACCTATGAATGGGTGGACTCACCTCTGTATAGTGTATATTTTGATAAAGGGGGTTTTTGTGGGGGGGAGGGCAGTGAGGGGTTGAGGGGGGGCGAGATGGATGTGTCTTTGAGCACAGGGAGGTTTTGGAGGGAAGGGGGGTATTTGTTTGTTTATTTGTTTGTTTTAATGTTTATTAAGGATAACGTGTTAAGGACAAACCTTTAACAAGGAGCAAAGTGAAGGAAAAGGTCTTCCAGACCAGTTCGTTAAAGGAATATGGAAGAAGGAAGCTCAGATCAACCCTGGTCCAGCATGACTCCCTCCCCTCTCTCTCTCTCTCTCTCTCTCTCTCTCTCTCTCTCTCTCTCTCTCTCTCTCTCTCTCTCTCTCTGTGTGTGTGTGTGTGTGTGTGTTATATAGGCAGACATATTACTCCATCTCTCTGATTCTGAGATCTATCTATCTATCTATCTATCTATCTATCTATCTATCTATCTATCTATCTATCTATCTATCCTTATAACTGCCTATTTATCTCTTTCTAATTATATCTAAGTCTGTCCACCTATTAAACAATCTATTTATCTATCTATCTATCTATCTATCTATCTATCTATCTATCTATCATCTTTTATCATATCCATCCATCCTTCCATTCATCTGTCTGCCTGTCTATCTTTTATCATATCCATCCCTCCATCCATGCATCCATCCATCTATCCATGTATGTATCTATCTATCCATCTATCTATCTATCATCTTTTATCATATCCAGCCAGCCATCCTTCCATTCATCTGTCTGTCTGTCTATCTTTTATCATATCCATCCCTCCATCCATCCCTCCATCTATCCATCCATCCATCCATCCATCCATTCATGTGTCTGTCTGTCTGTCTGTCTGTCTGTCTGTCTGTCTGTCTGTCTGTCTATCTATCTATCTATCATCTTTTATCATATCCATCCATCCATCCATGTATCTGTCTGTCTGTCTGTCTGTCTGTCTATCTACCTACCTACCTACCTACTTACCTACCTAATCTACTGTATCTTTTATCATATCATATCCATCTATCTGTCTGTCAATTTCCCTTCTCACCCTTACCCATGACCTGCGTCTCTCTCAATCTCAGGCTCTCCACCAGAGGCCTGAAAGTTGGAGGATTTTGCACAGTGACTTCCTAGCTCTGCATTTTCCCGGACAGAGCTCTGATGTTGTTCCTGACATCTATTGGAGCTCCTCTGCCACCTAAAGAATCTCAGTCCCTAACACTCCTATTATCATTGGGACCATTTGGGACCATTTGGCCTTGACTTCCAAATCCCCTCTATTTTCCCTTCTTCGGTCCCTACTTCTTGGGTTTCTCACATTCCTTCTTCCCGATGTTGCTGACTGCTGTGTCTATCACCACCATTGTCTTCCGGTCTGCTACTGGTCCTTGTTTACTACTATATATATCTCCCCATCTCTTTGATTATTCCAAATTCCAGGATTCCAGCACCGATGGAGAACTCTGTTTGCTAACCTAGAAAATGGACGACGCTTCTTGCTTGCCCTGCTCTAAATTATTCCCTAAAATGAAGAATGCTTCTGCTGATCAGGGCTGGATTCTACCTGACAAGGCCAAGATTTAGCTCTGCTTCTTCAAACAATGCTTCAGTCTTAATGCTCCTTAATTCCAAACGGATGTGTTTGGCACCAGGTTGCAACGGGTAGAACACAGCGTGCTAGTAAAAAGACACTCTGGCAACCCTTAGTTGGTGACAGCCCTCACATACACTCACACCCATTACCCATCAACAAAAGAAAGCCCTGGGGGCACCTTAAACAGATCTGCTGTGGCACCAGCAACTCGGCTGGTGATGTTATTTGAAGCATGACTGTTAATTGTCTTTGCTGCAGATAGAAGGCAAGGAAAATACACCTAGCAGTGCATAGGTACCAATGCCCTAATTGCTCTATACCAATGCTCTATAATGCCCTAAGTAGACCACACCTAGAGTACAGTGATCCCTCGAGTTTCGCGATCTCGATCTTCGCGAAACGCTATATCGTGATTTTTAAAAAAATATTAATTAAAAAAAAAACCACTTCCGGGTTTGGCTTCGGGAGTCAGCTGGGAAGCGGCACGGCTGTTTTAAAAGGTCGTAGCCGGCCTGGGGGGCTTCCCAGCACCCCCCTGAACCCCCAACCCGGGTTCGGGGGGGGTGCTGGGAAGCCTGAAGCCAAACGCCAAAGGCGAACTTCCGCGTTTGGCTTCAGGACTCAGCTGGGAAGCGGCGCGGCTGTTTTAAAAGGTCGCAGTCAGCCTGGGGGGCTTCCCAGCACCCCCCCGAACCCCCAACCCGGGTTCGGGGGGTGCTGGGAAGCCTGAAGCCAAACGCCAAAGGCGAACTTCCGCGTTTGGCTTCAGGACTCAGCTGGGAAGCGGCGCGGCTGTTTTAAAAGGTCGCAGCCGGCCTGGGGGGCTTCCCAGCACCCCCCCGAACCCCCAACCTGGGTCTTCCCAGCCGCCCACGCAAAGAGGAAACCCCGGCTCCTCGCTGATGCCCGCCACTCGCCCGCCCGCCAGCAAGAGGGGGAAGACCCAGGGAAGGTTCCTTCGGCCGCCCAGCAGCTGATCTGCTCGGTAGCGCAGCAGCAGCGAGGAGCCGAATCGGGGTTTCCCCTTTGCGTGGGCGTCGGGGAACGCAAACTCCACCATCTACGCATGCGCGGCCATAGAAAAAAGGGTGCGCATGCGCAGATGGTGTTTTTACTTCCGCAACCCTACATCACGAAAAATCGATTATCGCGAGGGGTCTTGGAACGGAACCCTCGCGATAATAGAGGGATCACTGTACTACATTCAGGGGTTTTTTTTATTATTATTTTATTTTACAAATATGACATACAAGACAAAAGAAAAAACATACATAAAAACATATATATACAACATTTCGGAAATGAAAGTTTCCCCACTTTTTTTTTTTTGATATTTGATCAGAGAATTACACTTCTTTTACATAATATTAATTTTTGAATTCTTTTATTTGACGTGTTGCTTTGCATAAATTTTTATTTATTTCTTTTAGCCAATCATAAAATTTTGCCCATGTTTTATAGTAATCTGATTCTTCTTTTCCCTCTAATCTTTTGGATAGCCTGTCCATCTCCGCACAGTCTAGTATTTTTTTAATTATTATGTTTTCTTCCAGTATTTTATCTGTTTTCCACTGTTGGACATATACAGTGGTACCTCATCTTACGAACGCCTCTTCTAATGAACTTTTCAAGATACGAACCCAGTGTTTAAGATTTTTTTGCCTCTTCTTCCGAACTATTTTCACCTTACGAACCCAAGCAGCTGCTGCTGGGATGAAGGGGTTTCTTTCCCCCACCCTTTTTTGAAGAAAGAAAAGGGAGGGGCAGCTTGGAGGAGGAAAGATTTTGCATGCTTGCAAAGGCACTGAAACGGTGTCTTTTGAAGAAAGAAAAGGGAGGGGCAGCTTGGAGGAGTAAAGATTTTGCATGCTTGCAAAGGCACTGAAACGGTGTCTTTTTAAGAAAGAAAAGGGATGGGCAGCTTGGAGGAGTAAAGATTTTGCATGCTTGCAAAGGCACTGAAACGGTGTCTTTTGAAGAAAGAAAAGGGAGGGGCAGCTTGGAGGAGTAAAGATTTTGCATGCTTGCAAAGGCACTGAAACGGTGTCTTTTGAAGAAAGAAAAGGGAGGGGCGCCCCCCTTGCCTTTCTTCCTTCCCACTCACCCTTTAGCCTAGCCTTGCTTCTTCCACCCGCCCCCTTTAGCTGCTCCTCCCTGCCCTCTGTTCACCTCCCTTCTAAAGTTTGGGATTTTCCTGAAGGATTTGCACGCATTATTTGCTTTTCCATTGATTCCTATGGGAAACATTGTTTCGTCTTACGAACTTTTCACCTTACGAACCTCCTCCTGGAACCAATTAAGTTCGTCTGATGAGGTACCACTGTACAGCTGTTAGTATATGTATAACTAGGTATCTTACTTCTTTTTCTATTTTTTTTATTAAAAATACCCAATAAATGCATTCAGTTTTGATCACCACACTATAAAAAAGACATTGAAACACTAGAGAGAGAGTGCAGAAGAGAGCAACCAGAATGATAAGGGGACTGGAAACCAAAGCATACGAGGAAAGGTTGCTAGAACTGGGCATGGATAATCTAGCAAAGAGAAGGACCAGGGGAGACATGATCAGAGTGTTCCAATATTTGAGGGACTGCTACAGAGAGGAGGAGGTCTCACTATTTTCCAAAGCACCAGAGGGCCAGACAAGGAACAAAGGATGGAAGCTGACCAAGGAGAGATTCAACCTGGAAATAAGGAAGAACTTTCTGACGGTGAGAGTGATCAACAGCCAGTGAAGGTTGTGAACCCACCAACACTCGACACCTTCAAAAAGAGACTGGACTGCCATCTGTCTGGGGTGGCGTAAGGTCTTCTGCTCAAGCAGGGGGTTGGACTAGATGACCTGCAAGGTCCCTTCCATCTCTAATAATAAATAAAATAAATAAGATATTATCATGTTTCTGTAGCAGAACTTCTCCAACAGTTTCTGGAGGGTGGGGGAATTGAGTACCTTCTTTGGTTGGCGACAAGCAAAAACGGGAATCCCGGAATTTTGGTGTTGTTAGCGTGCTAGCTTTTGAACTTTCTTTCATGATCTCAAACTTGGCAACCTCTAAGATGTGTGGACTTCAACTCCCAGAATTCCCCAAGTCCACAGGTCTTCAAGTTACCATGGCCAAGAAACACTGAGCTATATCAAGAAAGTATCACTTTTTTCCAGAGCTGTGACCCATCATGGACTCTGGAATGGTGAGGCAGAGTCGGTGGAGCTCAGCTTTCCAAATGAGCAGAGCCCACCCAAATCTAAACATGATTTCATTGACATGTAGTGGACATTCATTAAATACAGTGAATACAGTACAATTCTTTCTTTGTTATGTTTCCTTTTCCCTTTTTTTTAATGCTAAATTTTGTTTTATTTTATGTACGCTGAGAGCATATGCACCAAGACAAATTCCTTGTGTGTCCAATCACACTTGGCCAATAAAATTCTATTCTATTCTAAATACAAGTTTATTAAAGGTATTCCCAAAATTTTGGGCAAACATTTTTTAAAAATTAGATTTGTAAACATAATGCTTCCCTTTTCAATTGGCAGCACTTTGAAAGGAATATATTAAGACAAAAAGAAAAGACAAATATAAGTCTAAATTTTGACCAAATAACTTACATTTCCACATGATTAAAATGATGGTTAAATTAAACCAATTAACACCTCGAAATGAAAGTTGGTGCTGTTTGATGATCACAGTATTTTGTAATTAAATACAGTGGTACCTCTACCTGAGAATGCCTCAACTTAAGAACTTTTTTAGATAAGAACCGGGTGTTCAAGATTTTTTTTGCCTCCTTTTCAAGAACCATTTTCTACTTAAGAACCTGAGCCCGGAAAAAATTCCCAGGAAATTTGAGAGCGGCACGAAGGCCGGGCCAGTTTCCTGCCATTCCCCCTGGGTTTCTCTCTCTGGCGCAGTGTATGGGAGGCAGCCTCGTGCCGGGTGTATGGGAGGCGAGTGCTCCTCCTCACCATCTCAGAGTCCCTCTTTTTAAAAAAAAAAAAAGCCTTAAAGTTTCGGGTTTTTTGATTCACCTCACCTTCTTCCTTCGGCAGCGACTGTCCTCCTCCTCTTCTTCTTCTTCCTCCTCCGACCCAAATTCCAAGCTTTTATTTCTTTCCTAATGGATTTGCACGCATTATATGCCTTTACATTGATTCCAATGGGAAAAATTGCTTCTACTTACAAACTTTTCTACTTAAGAATCTGGTCACGGAACAAATTAAGTTCTTAAGTAGAGGTACCACTGTACATCTTTATTATATTCCTGATCCTCGGGAGAAAAAAAATTAAATATACATTCATGTAGGCAATAGCTTCATTGCATATTTCTCTTCAAAAAAACACTTTAATAGCAGTATATAAATAGGACACCTATATGTTTAATTTTATAATTTTGCTCCAAACTATAGAAGAATTTTTAGAGTGTCAATTCATCTCTGGTAAGTAAGAAAGCTGACAAATTTGTCCTGTCCTGTTACATCAACCTGAACATTTGACCTATGCACCATTCTTGTGCCTGTATTGTGTATTCATGCAACTCACTCTCACTCTTGTTACGTTGTTTCCCCCCAATGGCTTACGCTTATGTTATATTAAATACTACAATTCAGTTGGTGATAGCTTTTTGGATACAGCTTGTAAGATACAGATGTCTTTTGCGCAGACATTTAAAAAAAATCACAATGGCTATCACAACTGCAAGTACACTTTGCTTCAGACTGTTCTGTCGGGCTCTCTGGTAGAATCCTCCCAAAAATTCACAGGTACAAATTTCAGACACACACACGTTTGAAAATTCAAAACAATGTTCTTTATACCGAAAATTCAAATAAACTAAGCCCTCTTTTGATATAGCAAAGAGCACTGGTCTCCAAACAAACTGGTAATTTGTACAAGTCCCTTATCAGTTCCGTGATACTTAGCTTGCAGCTGTGAGGCAATTCACAGTCCTCCTTCTTTCACAAAGTGAAACACACTTTGCTCTGGTTTAGTTTCAAAGCAGGGAAAAATCAGC
The DNA here is from genome assembly GCF_031021105.1 of Erythrolamprus reginae. NCBI lineage: Eukaryota > Metazoa > Chordata > Lepidosauria > Squamata > Dipsadidae > Erythrolamprus > Erythrolamprus reginae. The sequence goes on from NC_091958.1 coordinate 45,639,456, forward strand.
ACACAAAAAGTCAAAGTCAGTAAAGCAGTCACGAAACACAACGATCAGATAATCCTCCACAATGGCCAAACCCACAGGCTGCTCTTTATAGCAGCCTCACTAATGACCACAGCCCCACCCAACCACAGGGGGCCTCATTTTCTTTGATAATAATCTCTCAGTTGTTGCTGCCTATGCATCGCTCTCCGCATGCGTGGCTGCATCATTAACTCTTGTTCTGAATCCAAGGAGGAGCTAGATAATTGATCTCCTTCTGAGCTGTCTGCCACACTCTCCTCCTCCCTGTCACTCATGTCTTCTTGGTCAGAGGAGCCTTCATCAGCAGATTCCACCAAGGGCAAAACAGGCCTGCAGCATGTGGATGTCTCCCCCACATCCACAGTCCTTGGGGCAGGAGCTGGGCCAGAGCTAAGCACAACACAGACAATACAGCATGATGATAAAACCTTCAATAACAATCCGAATGGAATAAGTCTGAAAACTGTTCAGAAGGAGGCTTCACACCGGGCAAACACTCAACCTTCTCAAGCATAAAAAGAATCATTAAACACAACAGCAAACTGACCGATTCAACACAGTGTATTATCATGGGGAAGTAGATCCTCAAATTTTTGCACAACCCTTTCCACCCCAAAGAATGACTTTGGCCTAAACTTCCTGAGTGCCAAATATAACGAATGGCCTTCAAGGGTATGGAGAACATAGAATAATAGAGTTGGAAGGGACCTAGGTACACCCACATCATACCGTGTGCTGTATTGGCTTCAGATTGGCCTCCGGTCACAATTCAAGGTGTTGGTTATCACCTATAAAGCCCTACATGGCTTAGGACCAGACTATTTGCGGGACCGTTTCCTGCCACATAGCTCCTGTTCTGCCAGCGTGTCTCAACCGCCTGTAATTACAGGGTAATTAGTCCAGAAAGACACACACCACACAATAGAAGGAAAACCCAAAAGTCTTTATCAACAGAAAAACAGAAACAGCTCCCTTTTTAAATGTCAAAGGGATTTTCTGGTACACACAAGTCACAGGTTAAATGCAGTCCAGTTGCTCACCCAATAACTGGGAAATTGAGTCCAATTCTAAAGTCCAGAAAGTCCACACACAATCTTGAACAACAAAACCCACAATCTTGACGAAACTATGAATCAGATAAACTGCCATGAGGCTAAAACAGCAGACTGCTCTTTTATCTGTAGCACTAATTACAGCTGCCCCACCCAAGCACAGGTGGCCTCATTTATCTCCTGTAATAATCCTTCAGTTGTTGTCTCCTATGTATCACTCTACGCATTCATGGATGTGTCATAAATTCTTGTTCCGATTCCAGGGATGATAAGGATGATTGATCTCCTCCTGGGCTGTCTGCCAAACTCTCCTCTTCCAAGTCACCCCCATCTTCTTCTTCTTCCGAGGAAACTTCATTACCTGCCTCTGTCGGCAATAAAACAGGCCTATGACATGTTGATGTTTCCCCTGCATCCACCTCCACATTCCTTGGGGCAGGAGCTGAGCCAGAGCCAACCACAACACGGTCTTCTCCGGGTCCCGTCGACTAAGCAGTGCCTGTAGGCAGGCTTGTGGGGGCCTTCTCTATGGCAGCCCCGGCTCTTTGGAACCAACTACCCCCCCGAGGGCCAAACTGCCCCCACCCTACTGGCCTTCCAAAAATCTTTGAAAACCTGTCTCTGCCGACAGGCCTGGGGGCCATGAGAACTAACATCCTTGAATCCCAGCCGAAAGATATTTTGATTATTATGCGCGAGGGTATCACGGATGGGCTGCTGCCCCCACGGCAGGGGGGCACAGTGGGGGTAGTAAATTTGTGCACTATTTATTGAATACTTAATAGCTTTTTTATTGTCCTTCCTTCTCTAGTATGATCCTTCAATTACTTTTAAAATAGGAAATAATTAAATTTGTCACTCATGCCCTCATCACCTCGAGGTTCGACTACTGTAACACTCTCTACATGGGGCTACCTTTGAAAAGTGTTCGGAAACTTCAGATCGTGCAGAATGCAGCTGCGAGAGCAGTCATGGGCTTCCCAAGGTATGCCCATGTTACACCAACACTCCGCAGTCTGCATTGGTTGCCGATCAATTTCCGGTCACAATTCAAAGTGTTGGTTATGACCTATAAAGCCCTACATGGCATCGGACCAGAATATCTCCGAGACCGCCTTCTGCTGCACGAGAGTGGGCCTTCTCCGGGTCCCGTCAACTAAACCATGTCAGTTGGCGGACCCCAGGGGAGGAGCCTTCTCTGTGGCGGCCCCGACTCTCTGGAACCAACTCCCCCCAGAGATTAGAACTGCCCCCACCCTCCTTGCCTTTCGTAAACTTCTCAAAACCCACCTTTGCCATCAGGCATGGGGGAACTGAGATATCTCCCCCGGGCCTATACAATTTATGTATGGTATGTTTGTACGTATGTCTGCTTAATAATGGGGTTTTTAAAATATTTTAAATTGTACATTATTAGATTTGTTATGAACTGTTTTATTCTGTTGTGAGCCGCCCCGAGTCTACAGAGAGGGGCGGCATACAAATCTAATAAATGAATGAATGAATGAATGAATGAATGAATGAATGAATGAATGAATAAATAAAATAAAATAAAATAAAATAAAATAAAATAAAATAAAATAAAATAAAATAAAATAAAATAAAATAAAATAAAATAAAATAAAATAAAATAAAATAAAATAAAATAAAATAAAATAAAATAAAATAAAATAAAATAAAATAAAATAAAATAAAATAAAATAAAATAAAATAAAATAAAATAAAATAAAATAATAAAATAAAATAAAATAAAATAAAATAAAATAAAATAAAATAAAATAAAATAAAAATAAAATAAATAGTATGTTTTTACCCCTTTCCCATTGCAGATGATGCTACAATTGCTCTTTGGTGCGTGGGATGCTACAATTTTATTAAGTTGTTCCATTTATACAGTCCAGTTCTATTTTTACTCTGGACATGGCATGACTGGAGTGGCATTTAAGTCTAAATGTTTAAAGTCAGTATTAGAGTTGTTGGAAATATTTTGAGTTAATCACGACTGCTGCACTAAAGGACAGTCATCCCTGCCAAGGGGTTGTCTGCCCTTAAAGTTTCCTGCCATCTGTTCGGGGTAAAGAAGGAATGACTAAACTTGACAAATTTGCAATAAAAGCATGAGAAGTATGGCTCTTCGCCAGTGCTTTTTCCTTGCAGCAGCCCTTTCCAAAGGAAGAATTTATAAATTCATATAACCGTGTTAGAAATATGGCATAGGGTATCATATGCAAAAAGGATGTTGAGACTCTAGAAAGAGTGCAGAGAAGAACAATAAAGGTAATTAGGGGACTGGAGGCTAAAATATATGAAGAGCAGTTGCTGGAATTGGGTATGTCTAGTCTCATGAAAAGAAGGACCCAAGGAGACATGATAGCTGTCTTCCAATATCTCAGGGGTTGCCACAAAGAAGAGGGAGTTAAACTATTCTCCAAAGCACCTGTGAATAGAAGAAGAAGCAATGGGTGGAAACTAAACTAGGAGAGAAGCAACGTTAGGATTAAGGACAGCTAGAACAATTAATCCATGGAACAACTTGCCTCCAGAAGTTGTGAATGCTCCAACACTGGAGATTTTTAAGCAGATGTTGGATAATCGTCTGTCTGAAGTAGTGTAGAGGAAGAGGGAGATTGTGATCCCCTTATATAGAGTGCTGGTGAGACCACACTTGGAGTACTGTGTTCAGTTCTGGAGACCTCACCTACAAAAAGATATTGACAAAATTGAACGGGTCCAAAGACGGGCTACAAGAATGGTGGAAGGTCTTAAGCATAAAACGTATCAGGAAAGACTTCATGAACTCAATCTGTATAGTCTGGAGGACAGAAGGAAAAGGGGGGACATGATCGAAACATTTAAATATATTAAAGGATTAAATAAGGTTCAGGAGGGAAGTGTTTTTAATAGGAAAGTGAACACAAGAACAAGGGGACACAATCTGAAGTTAGTTGGGGGAAAGATCAAAAGCAACGTGAGAAAATGTTATTTCACTGAAAGAGTAGTAGATCCTTGGAACAAACTTCCAGCAGACGTGGTTGATAAATCCACAGTAACTGAATTTAAACATGCCTGGGATAAACATATATCCATTGTAAGATAAAATACAGGAAATAGTATAAGGGCAGACTAGATGGACCAGGAGGTCTTTTTCTGCCGTCAGTCTTCTATGTTTCTATGTTTCCTAAGCAGGGGGTTAGACTAGAAGACCTCCAGGGTCCCTTCCAACTCTGATGTTATTGTTGTTGTTGCTGTTGTTGTTTTATCTAACTCGGATCTCCAAAAGAGTTATTGATTCGCAGCCGCCAAAACCTTTTAAACTCATCGCAGACATGCCAATTAATTACTTATTTCAAATTGTAAACCCCGACACACAAGCAAGCCCACAAAACTCAACCCAATGTAAACTTAATGCTTACAATTCAAATTAAAGGACTTAATCACATCGCTTGATTTAATTAACCCCCTTCTCTGGGATCAACACACACCCATGGCCTTCAAGTGTCACAATCTAGAGCCTCTATATCCCTCAAGGACACACCAGTCTCCCTATAAACAATTTCTCTGAATATTCCATTTTCTCTGTCGCTGTAACTTGTTGGCAAAACTCTTTGCCTTTGGGAATAATTAATTCTCCATTTCTCACAACCGTCTGGATTTCATTTGTATTCATTCTTGCACAACCCGGGCTTGAGTTGGACTGATTGAAATACTGATCTTCTCATCCAGGAATGAGACCTCTCAGTACTGCCATCTCAGACTTGATTTTTCTCCCAGATGACCAGGAGTTCCCATTTTTCTTTGGAACATGTTGTGACCATCACATTTGGGACTGCAGGTTTTTGAAGCAAGTTAATTCAGACAGGGAAGTCTTTAAGCCAAGACAGCGTCTCTCAACTCGGTACTTGCCAAATTTGAAGAATTCTTAGCCAGCATGATCAAGAACTACAAATCCTGGGACATGCGGTTAAACATCTGTAAGAGGCCAGCTTGGGAATGTCTACTATGTCCACTGTTTGATCTGTCGGGCTCTCTGGTAGAATCCTCCCAAAAATTCACAGGTACAAATTTCAGACACACACACGTTTGAAAATTCAAACCAATGTTCTTTATAATGAAAATTCACTTAAACTAAGCCCTTTGGTATAGCAAAGAGCACTCGTCTCCAAACAAACTGGTAATTTGTACAAGTCCCTTATCAGTTCTGTGATACTTAGCTTGCAGCTGTGAGGCAATTCACAGTCCTTCTTCTTTCACAAAGTGAAACACACTTTGCTCTGGTTTAGTTTCAAAACGGGGGAAAAAATCAGCACACAAAAGGTCAAAGTCAGCAAAGCAGTCATGAAACACAACGATCAGATAATCCTCCACAATGGCCAAACCCACAGGCTGCTATTTATAGCAGCCTCACTAATGACCACAGCCCCACCCAACCACAGGTGGCCTCATTTTCTTTGATAATAATCTCTCAGTTGTTGTTGCCTATGCATTGCTCTCCGCATGCGTGGCTGTATCATTAACTCTTGTTCTGAATCCAAGGAGGAGATAGATAATTGATCTCCTTCTGAGATGTCTGCCACACTCTCCTCCTCCCTGTCACTCATGTCTTCTTGGTCAGAGGAGCCTTCATCAGCAGATTCCACCGGGGGCAAAACAAGCCTGCAACATGTGGATGTCTCCCCCACATCCACAGTCCTTGGGGCAGGAGCAGGGCCAGAGCTAACCACAACACTGTTGGAGGGATTGGAACTACAATCTGGCCTCCAGGCATTTTAGAGAAGAAATTAGCCTACTTGGTGAATGGAGTGCTTCTGAAAGGCATCACATTTTCTTTTACCGGGGTTTTTTTTTAAAGGTTTTTCTAGGGATTTAGTCTGTTTTCATCCAGTTTTAGTCTGTTTTCACCCTGCCAGCAAACATTATTATTATTTATTAGATTTGTATGCCACCCCTCTCCAAAGACTCGGATATGCATATAGCCAAGGTGATGGTTTTCCCAGTTGCAATGTGTGGCTGTGAAAGTTGGATCGTAAGGAAGGTTGAGCACCAAAGAATTGAGACTTTTGAAATCTGATGCTGGAGAAGACTCCTGCGAGACCCTGGGACTGCAAGGTGATCCAACTGGTCAGTCCTAGGGGAGAAGAAAAGAAGAGAGGAGAGGAGAGGAGAGGAGAGGAGTTAGGGGAGTAGAGGAGAGGAGTTAGGGGAGTAGAGGAGAGGAGAGGAGAGGAGTTAGGGGAGTAGAGGAGAGGAGAGGAGTTAGGGGAGTAGAGGAGTAGAGGAGAGGAGAGGAGTTAGGGGAGTAGAGGAGAGGAGAGGAGAGGAGTTAGGGGAGTAGAGGAGAGGAGAGGAGTTAGGGGAGGAGAGGAGAGGAGACATTGGAGGTCTTCTAATTAAACCCAGTGCCCAGGCAGGAAACCCTGCACCATTTCAGACAAATGGTTATCCAATCTCTTCTTTAAAACTTCCAGTGTTGGAGCATTTACAACTTCTGGAGGCAAGGCGTTCCACTGATTTGATTACCTGAGTGTTATCTTTCAGGCTTTCTAATCTTTCTCACCTCAACCCAATATTTAACACCTTTCCACACAATAATACTAAGCTATTTGACCTGGGTTATCTTCCCAGTAAATTAAAGATTGCATCTGACGTAGAGAGATGGCATGGTCCATAATATTAACTAAATTTCACTTAATTCTCTAAAACACCTGAAGGCAGATGAGGAAGAAGCAACAGATGGAAACTAATCAAAGGGGAGAACCATCCTAGAAAGAGAGAGATTAGATTAGATTAGATTAGATTACAATTCTACAATTGTAGAATTACAATTAGATTAGATTAGATTACAATAGATATAGATAGATAGATAGATAGATAGATAGATAGATAGATAGATAGATAGATAGATAGATAGATAGGTAGGTAGGTGGGTAGATAGATAGATAGATAGATAGATAGATAGACAGACAGACAGACAGACAGACAGACAGACAGACAGACAGACAGACAGACAGACAGACAGACAGACAGACAGACAGACAGACAGACAGACAGATAGATAGATAGATAGATAGATAGATTTTTTTAAATTTATTTATTCCATTTTTTAAAATGCCGCCCTTCTCCTTAGATTCAGGGTGGCTTACAACATGTTACCAATAGCACTTTTTAACAGAGCCAGCCTATTGCCCCCACAATCCGGGTCCTCATTTTACCCACCTTGGAAGGATGGAAGGCTGAGTCAGTCTTGAGCGGGTGATGAGATTTGAACCGCTGACCTACAGATCTAGCAGTCAGTTTTAGTGGTCTGCAGTACTGCACTCTACCCGTTGCGTCAACTCAGCAGATAGATAGATAGATAGATAGATAGATAGATAGATAGATAGATAGATAGATAGATAGATAGATAGATAGATAGATAGATAGATAGATGATAGATAGATAGAGATAGATAGATAGATAGATAGATAGATAGATAGATAGATAGATAGATAGATAGATAGATAGATAGATAGATAGATAGATAGATAGATAGATAGATAGAGTTGTGGTTCAGCCTGAATCAGATGAAAGACCAGCTGCGTCTCTGCTGGCTCCATGCCCGGGGGAGGATGAGAGCGAAGAGGAGAGTTCTGGGCAGTCGGACAGGGGAGATTACAGTCAGGAACGTGACGAGGAAGAACGGCCTGGGAGTCCTGGGGAGGGGCTCTCTCAAGCCAGTAGCTTGGAGTCTCTGGAGTCATTGGATGATGAAGCACAAGCTATCATTAGTATGCGACAGAGACGCATAGATCAAAGGAGGAATCAATTGAAAAAATATTATCAGCATTGAATGAGGAATATTATCAGCATTGAATGAGGGGGTTGGTGTGGTCCTCATTAGCAGGGAAGGGTTTATAAGGCAGGCAAACTCTTTCGGCAGCGTGGAGTGTTATCAGAGTGGAGTTGCTGTAATCTGCATTGTCTCTCAGCGTTTCTGTTCCTGGCTCGTGGCCCAGCAGTCTTGAAGACCCGTGGGAGGTGTATGTCTGTTATCTACAGCCTCGTCTTGGCATTAAGGATCTTGTGTTTCTGTATGAACAATTGCCTTCATGTATCCATTTGGAGTTCCAGTGTTTTCCTGATTTGTAAGGACATTTTCTGTTGGCTTCTTTTCTCTTTACCATTATAAAACTGTGTTTGGATTCTACCGGTGTGTCTGGCTTATCTTTTTGGGTTGGTCATAGCTTCCAGAGTGACCCAGACAGAACAGATAGATAGACAGACAGACAAAAAGACAAATAGATAGATGAGAGAGTGGGAGGAGAGAGAGAAGAGATAGAAGAGAGAGAGAGAGAGAGAAATGACTTCCAATTTTATTTTATTTTATTTTTGGCAGTAAAACACATGAAGGCCGGGCTGTTCTTCTAGCTTCTAGGCTTGAGGTCTTCATTGCAGCTGCAACTGGAAGAAAAGAACGAGGTCTGGTTGAGACGCCTGCAGGATTAGCCTGACATTGGGCCCACAAGGTGTGAAGTTTTCCATCCTGCCTGTAGCTTCCCTGACCACAGCTGGCAAATTCCATCCTCATAAACGGATCATAAACCGCAAGTCCTTTGTGAGAAAAACCCAGGCTCTGTTTATAACGGCACGTCTGCATTCAAGGGATTAAAATAAACTATTTATTCCTTCATCTCGGACAAATCACATTATCCAGAAACTCCAAGGAGCAGAGATTTTGTTTTCAAAATAAACACTGGGCAGTTTTTTCCCTTCCAAAAGGAACCCACGCAGTGTGGAATAAATGCTTCGGACGACACCAGGAGCACAAAATGTACGGAGCGGAACCAACACTCAGAATCTATTCAGAAGTCCAAGATAAATGGAAGGATTTTGTATATCCTTCTTTAAACCGTTGCCGGTCTTCTTTCAATGTTCTTCCGTGACCTAATTTCTTTCCCCTTCCAGTGGCCAGTGATTCCCAAGGCCCCGACACCAACGGAAACCACGTTCCCAAGTTCAATTCTTCCAGAAAATGAGATGCCTCCCAGAAGGATTCCACAACCTCTTGACCCTTTGATCAGATCAGAAGCTCTCCTTCCAGTGAGATCATTCTTCCCATCATAAATGTGAGAAGGGGCAGCAGTCCTGTTACTGGGCACAATTGAAGCAACAGCCCATAATTGCTTTCTCCACTGACTTCCCCTGCATGACATGGCCAAAATAAGTGAGATGTAGTTTTGTGATATTTGTCTTTTATATACCATCTTTTTCGGAGTATAAAACATACTTCTGTTCTGCCGGGCTCTCTGCTAGGAGCCTCCCAAAAATTCAAGGGTACAAATTTCAGACACATACACATTTGAAAATTCAAAACAATGTTCTTTATCACAAAATTCAAAATAAACAAAGCACTCTTTTTGTATTTCAAAGAGCACTTTTCCCAAAACAACCGGGTAGTCTGTACAGTTTCCCTTAAGCAATCATTAAGTACTTAGCTAGCAGCTGTGAAGAAACTTCACACCCCTTCTTCTTCTTCCAACAAAGTGAGACACACACACGGTGCTTTGGTTTCAAAGGCGTGAAAAAGCAACAAATTCCAGCAACACAAGATTCCTGATGAACTCCGATCAGATATTCTTCCACAACGGCCAAACCCACATGCTGCTATTTATAGCAGCAGCCCTAATTACTGGAGCCCCACCCAAACACAGGTGGCCTCCCTTATTTCTGGTAATATGTTCTTACTTGGTCTCTTCTACGCATAATTCTGCGCTTGCGTGGGTCCAAACGTCATCATCTGAATCAATGGAAGATAAGGGAGATTGACTGCCTGGGCTGTGTGCCAAGCCCTCCTCTGCCCAGTCACTCCCACCTTCTTCTTCGTCCGAGGAAACTAAACTCTGAACTGACTCTGTCGGCAATAACACAGGCCTGTGACATGTTGAATTTTCCCCTGCATCCACCTCCCCATTCCCTGGGGCAGGAGCTGGGCCAGAGCCAACCACAACATACTTCCAAGGTAGGCAAAATGCAGAGCCGGATTGTGGGGGCAATAGGCTGGCTCTGTTAAAAAAAGTGCTATTGCTAACATGTTGTAAGCCGCCCTGAGTCTAAGGAGAAGGGTGGAATTTAAAAAAAATCAAATAAATAGACAGACAGACAAACAAACAACTAACTAACTAACTAACTAACTAACTAGCTAGCTAGCTAACTAACTAACTAACTAACTAACCAACCAACCAGAGTATAAGATGCACTTTTGTTTTGGGGGACTTAAATAGGGCAAAAATTCTGCCTATCATCTGGCTAGTGTCTTTAGTCTGGTCAGCTTCAGCACATTATTTTATCCTCCGGTTAGGGCTTTAAAAAAACGTATTCAGAGAAAATAATAATGAAAGAGCTTGCAAAGCCGGTAAGAGCTAGGAACATCATTAGGACCTCATTTGGGCTGGAAAGAAACATGTTTGGAGCAAGTAGAGCAATGAAAAACACCTGCAAAGACTTAGGGCTGAAAAAACATTCTTCGGAGATGGTAATAATGAAAGAGCTTGCAAGCTGATAAGAGCTGGGAAGACCAGACTCAAGCTCAACCCGGATAAGACGGAGTGGCTGCGGGTTTTGCCTCCCAAGGACAATTCCATCTGTCCGTCCATCACCCTGAGGGGGGAATTATTGACCCCCTCAGAGAGGGTCCACAACTTGGGCGTCCTCCTCGATCCACAGCTCATATTAGCGAAACCTCTTTCAGCTGTGGCGAGGGGGGCATTTGCCCAGGTTCGCCTGGTGCACCAGTTGCGGCCCTATTTGGACCGGGACTCACTGCTCACAGTCACTCACGCCCTCATCACCTCGAGGTTCGACTACTGTAATGCTCTCTACATGGGGCTACCTTTGAAAAGTGTTCGGAAACTTCAGATCATGCAGAATGCAGCTGCGAGAGCAGTCATGGGCTTCCCCAGGTATGCCCATGTTACACCAACACTCCACAGTCTGCATTGGTTGCCGATCAATTTCCGGTCACAATTCAAAGTGTTGGTTATGACCTATAAAGCCCTTCATGGCATCGGACCAGAATATCTCCGAGACCGCCTTCTGCTGCACGAATCCCAGCGACCAATTAGGTCCCACAGAGTCGGCCTTCTCCGGGTCCCGTCAACTAAACAATGTCGTTTGGCGGGCCCCAAGGGAAGAGCCTTCTCTGTTGCGGCCCTGACTCTCTGGAACCAGCTCCCCCCAGAGATTAGAACTGCCCCTACCCTCCTTGCCTTTCACAAACTCCTTAAAACCCACCTTTGTCGTCAGGCATGGAGAAAATGAGATATCTCCCCCGGGCCTATACAATTTATGTATGGTATGTTTGTAGGTATGTCTGCTTAAAAATGGGTTTTTTTTAAACTATTTAAAAAAATTTAAATTGTAAATTGTAAATTATTAGATTTGTCAGGAACTGTTTTTATTGTGTTGTGAGCCGCCCCGAGTCTACGGAGAGGGGCGGCATACAAATCTAATAAATAATAATAATAATAATAATAATAATAATAATAATAATAATAATAATTAGCATCTAGTTAGGGGTGGGAAAAAAAGCTTTGAAAAAGCTACATTCGGAGTACAAGACGCACCCAAATTTTCAGCCTCTTTTAGGGAGGAAAAAGGTTTGTTTTATACCCCATAAATACGGTGTGTGTGTGTGTGTGTGTGTGTGTGTGTGTAACATTTTTGCTGATAATGAAAAGGAATGGAGACTAGTATAGATCTATTTCAAGTTCTTTTGCTCTCTTCAGCTAGAGATACCCTTACCGGGATTCAACAGAAAAAAACATATCCACACATCCATCTATCCTAGCTACTTTTGAAAGCGTATCTCCCTCGTTTGAGTGCACCAACAGGAAGCATGAGGACCACAGATGGAGATGTATTGCATAAAAGAATGAAAAACTCTCATTAACGTTTTGAAGACATCCTTTTAGAACATCTGGAGTTACTCTTATCCCGTTCAGAACATCCCCGGAGAGATGTTGAGAAGTGACTTCTACTTACAGAACCGCAATTTGTCCGGATTTAAAAATCTCAAATTTTTTTTGCTGCTCTTTTCTCTTTTCATTGCTCTTCCTTAATTGTTTCATTGGATTCTTTCCTGCTGCATTGTTCTCCAGATTTAAGCCTGCGTAAACTCATTTCACAATTCTATTAAAAAAAGCAGACAGGCCTCTCTTTATTTCACTCAATGTACCAACTTGCACTGGTGGAGGCCAGCGTGTTTTGTATTCCAACCGCAGAGTGTGGGTAATGGGTACATAATTAAGTCTTTGGGGACAATTCACTTTTTTTTGTTGTTGTTAAAGAAAGTTCCAAATTTATAGAGCTGTAAACTAAAGCTCGCAACAAGTGTTGGCTACGAATAGTGGCTGGAAAATTATCAGATGTCAAAAAAGGATTGGAGAAGTTTCCATTTACGAGATATGCACCCAGTGTGCGGAGCTTAATTAACTTGTACTCCTAATGTTGTCCAACACAACAAAATAACTTGTAACAATGGGGAGAAAAACTATTTATATACGTGCTTTTATTTCTTTTCATTTCCTAAATGTGCATGGAGATGGGCTTTTGAAATATTTGTATTTGTATTTATTGGATTTGTATGCCGCCCCTCTCCGCAGACTCGGGGCGGCTAACAACAATGATAAAAACAGCATGTAGCAATCCAATTAATAAAACAGCTAAAAATCCTTATAATAAAACCAAACATACACACAAACATGCCATGCAGAACTTGTAATGGCCTAGGCGGAAGGAATATCTTAACTCCCCCATGCCTGGCGGCATAAATGAGTCTTGAGTAGTTTACGAAAGACAGGGAGGGTGGGGGCAGTTCTAATCTCTGGGGGGAGTTGGTTCCAGAGGGCCGGGGCCTCCACAGAGAAGGCTCTTCCCCTGGGGCCCGCCAAACGACATTGTTTAGTCGACGGGACCCGGAGAAGGCCAACTGTGCGGGACCTTATCGGTCGCTGGGATTCGTGCGGTAGCAGGCGGTTCCGGAGGTAATCTGGTCCCATGCCATGTAGGGCTTTAAAGGTCATGACCAACACTTTGAATTGTGACCGGAAACTGATCGGCAGCCAATGCAATACAATTCTAAAGCACAATTATCAGGGAAGTAAAACCAAAGTAATTAAGTATTATAATTGATGCAAAAGCCAAAAAAAAGGATTTATACATATCTGGGTTTCAAAAAGGGGTGGGCAAAATAGTACAGGGAAGTCCTCGACTCATAACTAGAATTGAGCCCAAAATTTCTGTTGCTGAGTGAAACACTTAAGAAACATAGAAACATAGAAGATTGACGGCAGAAAAAGATCTCATGGTCCATCTAGTCTGCCCTTATACTATTTCTGTATTTTATCTTAGGATGGATATATGTTTATCCCAGGCATGTTTAAATTCAGTTCCTGTGGATTGACCAACCACGTCTGCTGGAAGTTTGTTCCAAGGATCTACTACTCTTTCAGTAAAATAATATTTTCTCACATTGCTTCTGATCTTTCCCCCAACTAACTTCAGCTTGTGCCCCCTTGTCCTTGTGTTCACTTTCCTATTAAAAACACTTCCCTCCTGAACCTTATTTAACCCTTTCACATATTTAAATGTTTTGATCCTGTCCCCCCTTTCCCTTCTGTCCTCCAGACTATACAGATTGAGTCCATGAAGTCTTTCCTGATACGTTTTATGCTTAAGACCGTAGCCCGTCTTTGGATCCATTCAATTTTGTCAATATCTTTTTGTAGGCGAGGTCTCGAGAACTGAACACAGTATTATTCCAAATGGGATCTCACCAACGCTCTATCCAGCGGTATCACAATCTCCCTCTTCCTGCTTGTTATACCTCTCGCTATGCAGCCAAGCATCCTACTTGCTTTCCCTACCGCCTGACCGCACTGTTCACCCATTTTGAGACTTGTTACATGAGTTTTTCTCCCATTTTACGACCTTTCTTGCCAGAGTCGCTAAGTGAATCACTGCAGTTGTTAAGTTAGGATCATGGTTGTTAAGTGAATCGGCCTTCCCCATTGGCTTTGCTTGTCAGATGGTCGCAAAAGGAGATCACATGACCCCAGGACACTACAACTGTATAAAGCGGTATTGGGTTGCTACCAAAACGGTAAAGGACGCCACACTGGTAGCAAAAATCAAGCTGCGTGCGCAACTTTACTTCTCCTGCTTGTGCGTGTGCGCATCACACATGCGCAGGAAGCAAAATTTCATGAGGGAATGCACATGTGCGGGAGATTTGCTTCGGCGCATGCGGAGAAGCAAAAATTCACCGAAATCTCTCTCATGCACGCGTCCCCTCACAAGGGGACAAATATACGTTTGTCAAGAATCATGAGGTAAAAAACACTTCATGATTGTTATAGGGCTCAAAAAAGCAATGAAGAAACAATCAATATTAATAAAAATCTTAAGGATACAAGCAACAGGTTACAGTCATATGTGGGAGGAAATGGGTGATAGGAATGATGAGAAAAAATTAGTAGTAATAGTAGTGCAGACTTAGTAAATAGTTTGGCAGTGTTGAGGGATTTATTTGTTTAGCAGAGTGATGGCGTTCAGGGAAAAAACTGTTTTTGTGTCTAGTTGTCTTGGTGTGCAGTGCTGTGTAGCGACGTTTTGAGGGTAGGCATGGAAACAGTTTTATGTCCAGAATGTGAGGGGTCAGTAAATATTTTCCCCACCCTCTTTTTGACTCGTGCAGTATACAGGCCCTCAATGGAAGGCGGTTGGCGGCCATTGTTTTTTCTGCAGTTCTAGATCTCCAAAGGGGACCAAGAAACCCAGTATACAATCTTGGGTCTAGAAAGCTTAGAACTACGGCGCCTAAAACACAATTTAAGTATTGCCCACAAGATCATATGCTGCAACGTCCTACCAGTCAATGACTACTTCAGCTTCAACCGCAACAACACAAGAGCATGCAACAGATTCAAACTTAATATTAACCGTTCCAAACTTGACTGTAAAAAATATGACTTTAACAATCGAGTTGTCGAAGCGTGGAACTCATTACCGGACTCAATAGTGTCAACCCCTAACCCCCAACATTTCTCCCTTAGACTCTCCACGATTGACCTCTCCAGGTTCCTAAGAGGTCAGTAAGGGGCGTACATAAGTGCACTGGTGTGCCTTTCATCCCCTGTCCAATTGTCTTTCCTTTATCTCATATATCATATATATTTTCTTCCTTTCATATATCTTCTCCTCTATTTTTACATATTATCTTTATATATATTACTTCATGTCTATTCTCTTCCATATGTATTGTGTATTGGACAAATGAATGAATGAATGAATGAATGAATGAATGAATGAATGAATGAATGAATGAATACATACATACATACATACATACATACATACATACATACATTCCAGGCTGTTTTCCTTCAACTCAGATGACATCTCAGAGTCCCCTCACTGAACGCAGCTGAAACACATCTGGTCCAAAATATGGTTCCTGAGGGTCCCATACCACTTGCCTCAGCTGGAGCGCCCCGCAAGTGATTTACGTCAGCAGCGGATCTGGCCCAGGGCATGGAAAGGATGCTGGGCCTAGAAGAAAGATGACCCAGCTGTAAACTCTACCGCACAGCAGAGGCCATGACGTCCTTCCTCCACCAGACACGCTCCATCACTTTCCCACCCCAGCGTGACAGAGCTGGGGAAGGGAGGACCAAGCCACAGGAGAGGTCATCCTTCATGAGCTGGACACGCTTCAGCCATCAACGTGTTGGACAGCTCAGCGGCCT
The DNA here is from genome assembly GCF_031021105.1 of Erythrolamprus reginae. Lineage (NCBI taxonomy): Eukaryota > Metazoa > Chordata > Lepidosauria > Squamata > Dipsadidae > Erythrolamprus > Erythrolamprus reginae. The sequence continues at coordinate 45,655,306 of NC_091958.1, forward strand.
TGGCCAACCTCTGGCGCACGCCATCTGCCCCCAGATCTATCCATCATATTGCAAACCCACATCCAGGGACACCCTGCCGGCAAGTAAAATGTGTAGTTAGCTTTCTCTCTCCCCCTCCCTCTTTCACTCCTGGCCTGTCCCTCTGCTGGAAGCTGCACGTTGGTGGAGAAATCAGGACCTTCTCAAGCTCCTGAAGATTTTTATATTTATTTTTATTTATTTTCTTTGTCAAGTATGTATTGGCGGTATACAGAGATATAATAATACAGTGATACCTTGTCTTACAAACTTAATTGGTTCCGGGACGAGGTTCTTAAGACGAAAAGTTTGTAAGACGAAATAATGTTTCCCATAGGAATCAATGGAAAAGCAATTAATGCGTGCAAGCCCAAATTTCACCCCTTTTGCCAGCCGAAGCACCCGTTTTTGCACTGCTGGAATTCCCCTGAGGCTCCCCTCCATGGGAAACCCCACCTCTGGACCTCTGTGTTTTTGCAATGCTGCGATTTCACTGAAGCTCTCATTGCTGGGAAACCCCACCTCTGGACTTCCATTGCCAGCGAAGCGCCCGTTTTTGCGCTGCTGGGATTCCCCTGCAGCATCACAAAAACACAGAAGTCCAGAGGTGGGGTTTCCCATGGAAGGGAGCATCAGGGGAATCCCAGCAGCACAAAAATGGGTGCTTCGCTGGCAACAGAAGTCTGGAGGTTGGGCATCCCAGTGGTGGCAGCGGGTTTGTAAGCTGAAAATAGTTTGTAAGAAGCGGCAAAAAAATCTTAAACCCCAGGTTTGT
>NC_091958.1:45656298-45658798 GCF_031021105.1 Erythrolamprus reginae
GCACTAGAAGTATGTATGTATGTATGTATGTATGTATGTATGTATGTATGTATGAATAAATAATAAATAAATAAATAAAATAAACAAACAAACAAACAAACAAACAAACAAATTCCATTCTCTTTATTAAAAGAATTAATAATAAAACAAAACCAAAATCTATTACTATTATTACTATTTTCTCCTCTTTTTCTATCCCTGTCTCCTCCCCCCTTGTTTGTGTGTGTGTGTGTGAACTCTTGAACCATTTCGAATAACAGGTGAGCTATTGGAAATGGTTCAAGAGTTCACACACACACACACACAGACAGACACACAAACGGCTGGGGGTTTTTTCCCTCTGTTATTACTTGGGTGCTTTTTACCATATGCTTTAAAATCAAGAGTCATTTCTCTCTCTTTCTCCCCTCTTGCTCTCTCTCTCTCTATCTCTATTGCTTTCTTACTCTCTCACTCTTTCTTTCTATCTTTCTTTGTTTTCTCTTCTCTTCTCTCTCCTGCTATCTCTCTCTCCACCCCTTTCGCTCTCTCTCTCTTTCTCTCTTATATTCTCTCCCCCCCCCCTCTCTCTCTCTGTCAGCGAGGGGGCTGCAAGAGCGCTTTCTCCGAGCGCTTTGGGAACGCCTGCCTCTACTGCAGCCCCCTTGCTGAAAAGTCTGGGATGAAAAAGCTCCCGGCGAAGGGGCCTGGCGAGAAGGGCGGGGTGGGCATTGCCGAAGCCCGCGGAGAAAACCCTCTCTCGCAGGCCCCCTGGCTGGGAGCGTGGATGAGGAGAAGAAGCTGCAGCCAAGGCAGGAGGTGGCGGAGGAGGAGAGGGGGCGGATCGGGCCGGGCGGGGGCAGGGCCAATAGGCCAGGGCCACGAGGGGGGCCGGAGGCACCGTGGGGAGGCAGGGGCGGCCGCGGCTCCCTTTCTTTCTACTCGCCGGGCCGGGCCTTCCCCCCACCCCCATGGGCTGGCAGAGGGATGGGGAGCGCGTGCCCATGGAAAAGGGTGCGCGGGGGGGTATTTTGGGGCGCGTCAGGTGCTCACCGCGCGCAGCTTACAGGGAACGCTGCTCTGCACGCTCATCCACAATGAACTCACAAGCAGAAAAACATTTATTTATTTATTTAATTATTTATTTATTTATTTATTTATTTGTCCAATACACAATAATATACAATGAAGGTTATAGAGAATATAGTAGAGAAAATATAGGAGATATAGGAGAGACTATAGGACAGGGGACAGAAGGCACACTGAGTGCCCTAATGTACGCCCCTTACTGACCTCTTAGGAATCTGGAGAGGTCAACTGTGGATAGTCTAAGGGTAAAGTCTACGGAGAGGGGCAGCATACAAATCTAATAAATAAATAAATAAAATAAAATAAAGTGTTGGGGGTTAGGGGATGATACTACAGAGTCCGGTAATGAGTTCCACCCTTCGACAACCCGATTACTAGAGTCGTATTTTTTACAGTCAAGTTTGAAGCGGTTAATATTAAGCTTGAATCTGATGTGTGCTCTTGTGTTGTTGTGGTTGAAGCTGAAGTAGTCTTTGACAGGCAGGGACGTTGCAGCATATGATCTTGTGGGCAATACTTAGATTCATGTTTAAGGTGTCGTAGTTCTAAGCTTTCAAGACCCAGGATTGTAAGTCTAGTTTCATAGGGTATTCTGTTTCGGGTAGAGGAGTGAAGAAGGGCTCTTCTGGTGAAGTATCTTTGGGCATTTTCGAGGGTGTTAATGTCAAAAATGTGGTATGGGTTCCAAGCAGATGAGCTGTATTCTAGGATAGGTCTGGCTGGCAAAAGGTTTGTAAGCTCTGGTAAGTAGTGTGAGATTTCCAGAGCAGAAGCTACGTAGGATTAGATTAACAACTCTTGAGGCCTTCTTGGCGATGTTGTTTGCAGTGGGCTTTGGCACTTAGATCTTTAGTTATTAGTATTCTGAGGTCCTTGACCAAGTGGGGATTATCTGTGATAATTTGTTTATTCAATTTGTATTTGGAGTTCTGATTCTTTTTGCCGATGTGTAGGACAGAGCATTTGCTGGTTGAGATTTGGAGTTGCCATGTGTTGGGCCAGTCAGAAACCGAGTCTAGGTCTTTTTGTAGAGTAGTTGTGTTATTAGTTGTGTTGAAGAGTTTTACATCGTCTGCAAAAAGAACACAGTTGCATTGTGATGAGATTGCAAAGGTCATTGATGTAAAGAATGAAGAGCGTAGGTCCCAGTACATTACTTTGGGGGACACTGCTTTTAACAGGGACGGGGGTGGATATGAAACTTCCTATTTTGTACAAATAGGTACAAGTACAAATATTATACAATATGCTAAGTGAATAGTTATTGTTATTAATGTACTTAAATAAGCAATTAGATCTTTTTTTTTAAGAATATTTTTGTTTGTTTGTTTGTCATGTTTGTTTGTTCGTTTATTTTGTTACGCGTTGATTTAGCCTTGTATTAATATAAAACATATATTGTATGTAAATGTGTATATATTTGTAATTTAAA
>NC_091958.1:45663798-45705166 GCF_031021105.1 Erythrolamprus reginae
CATCGTTCTTTTCCTGGAATCTTTTATTTTAATAGCAAGGGTATATAATGCACTCGGTAGATTTTTATTTTTTTTAAAAAAAATCTTCATTCACCTCCTATTTCAAAGGAGGAACGTGTTCCTCTCCCCCCCCCCTTTCTTCTAAGTGTATTCGTTTACTTTTATCTTGGGAACTCTCCCTTCTTCCAACATAAGGAAGTCATCTAGATACGAGTGGCCTGTTCCTCACTTGCAAAACAGATAAGCTAATTGTCGGATGTGCCCTTTGGAGATAAGGGAATCTCCCATCTGTGAAGGAACATGTGTTCTTGGAATGCTGAGAGGACGAACTGCGAGACCTTTTAACAAGGGATTGGAAACCAAGACTTACGAAGAAAGACTGAGGGAACTGGGCATGGATAGCCTAGAGAAAAGGAGGGCCAGAGCGGACATGATAGCAGTCTACAAGTATACGAGGGGTTACCACAGAGAGGAGGGGATCACTTTATTCTCCAGGGCACCAGAAGGCCGGACGAGGAACAACGGCTGGAAGCTGACCAAGGAGAGATTCAACATGGAGATAAGGAGGAACATCCTGACGGTCAGAGCGATCAACCAATGAAACAACCCACCAGCGGAGGGTGTGAACTCCAACACTCTGGTCATTTTTAAGAGAGGATTGAACTGCCACTTGACTGGTGTGCTATAGGGTTCCTGCTTGGGCATGGGGTTCAACTCGATGGCCTTCATGGTCCCTTTCAACTCTAACAATAAATGAATGAATGAATGAATGAATGAATGAATGAATGAATGAATGAATGAATGAATGAATGAACGAACGAACAAACAAACAAATAAATAAATAAATAAAGGCAAAGGGATCCTCAACCAGGAAAGCCAAGTAACAAGTTCAGGATTTTCTTCCCCCTCATCCAAGTCATCAAAAGAGGACCTGAACGAGAAAGAATCCAAACCTCATATATAAACTGAATAAACAAATTCTCACAGCCAACCCATACTCAGTAAAAGACCTTGGAATACTAATATCAAACTAAAGCCCACTGCAACAATATCGCCAAAAAGGCTTCCAGAGTTGTTAACCTGATCCTACGTAGCTCTGCTCCGGCAATCTCATACTACTCACAAGAGCCTACAAAACTTTTGCCAGACCCATCCTTGAATACAGCTCATCTGTCTGGAACCCATACCACATCTCGGACATCAACACCCTTGAAAACGTCCAAAGATATTTCACCAGAAGAGCCCTTCACTCCTCCACTCGAAACAGAATATCCTACGAAAATAGACTAACAATCCTGGGTCTAGAAAGCTTAGAACTATGGTGCCTAAAACACAATTTAAGTATTGCCCACAAGATCATATGCTGCAACGTCCTACCGGTCAATGACTACTTCAGCTTCAGCCGCAACAACACAAGAGCACGCAACAGATTCAAACTTAATATGAACCGCTCCAAACCTGACTGTAAAAAATATGACTTCAGCAACCGAGTTGTCGAAGCGTGGAACTCATTCCCTGACTCAGTAGTGTCAACCCCTAACCCCCAACATTTTTCCCTTAGACTATCCACGATTGACCTCTCCAGGTTCCTTAGAGGTCAGTAAGGGGCGTGCATAAGTGCACCAGTGTGCCTTCCGTCCCCTGTCCAATTGTCTCTCCTTTATCTCCTTTATCTTTTCTTCCTTTCAAATATGTTCACCTATACTTTTATATCTTTCCTTCTATTTGTTTCTTTACTTATATTATTACTTATCTATTCTCTTCAATGTGTATTATGTATTGGACAAAATAAATAAATAAAAAATGAAAAATAAAATCGTATCAGGAAAGACTCAATGAACTCAATCTGTATAGTCTGGAGGACAGAAGGAAAAGGGGGGACATGATCGAAACATTTAAATAAGTTAAAGGGTTAAATAAGATCCAGGAGGAAAGTGTTTTTAATAGGAAAGTGAACACAAGAACAAAGGGGCACAATCTGAAGCTAGTTGGGGGAAAGATCAAAAGCAACATGAGAAAATATTATTTTACTGAAAGAGTAGTAGATCCTTGGAACAAACTTCCAGCAGATGTGGTAGATAAATCCACAGTAACTGAATTTAAACATGCCTGGGATAAACATAGATCCATCCTAAGATAAAATACAGGTAATAGTATAAGGGCAGACTAGATGGACCATGAGGTCTTTTTCTGCCGTCAAACTTCTATGTCCTATGTTTCTATGTAAAATAAAAATAAATAGTTTACAGAGTCAGCAATCTGGCTCCTCATTTTACCCACCTCGGAAGGATGGAAGGCTGAGTCAACATTACCCTGAAATGGTAGAGGATTGATCAGGGGGTTAGACTAGAAGACCTCCAGGGTCCCTTCCAGCTCTATTTTGACACAAATTGGGATGGTGGGAGAGAGGGTTTTGCCCATTAAGGGCAGTATCTGGCCAGCAGTCTATAAATATTCATTGTCTGTGAAGGGAAAGGAAGAGTGGGTGAATGATTCGCCTGCCTCCTTTTCAGACACCAGTGGGAAATTGCTGGTTGGACCCTCCACCTCCGTCCTCCTGCCACCCACCATGCACACCTGGGGCATCTGGGAAGCATCGGAATGCCCCAGACAAAGAAACACCAGATCTCTTTCGCCTCCCCACCGTTGACCAGTTTCGGTCCTTTTTGCATTTGACAGCCCCACGGGATCAGCAGGCCCTTGTCCCCCAGCCCCCGAAAAGACAAGAAGGTCCTCCTTATGTTCACACATCCCTTGCGGTCTCTCTCTCTTTCCCTGTTCCCCCCACCCCTCCCCACCATCCAAAGACCATCACTCACCAGGCTTTGATTATGGCCACAAAGGGACTTTGGATGAGCCACGGCCAAGCTGGAACGGAAGAGACAGATGATGAAAGAGCTGTCAAACAGGATTAAACAGGAGCTGTTTCCCTCCTGCGACTGGAAGCCCAGCAACAGTGGGGGAGGTTGTAAGGCCATTGTGAAGCCCTCTCTCCAGCTGGAAACGGACAGGGCTTTGGCTTGAAGTCACGTGGAGAGGGATGCGGCGATGGGGAAGGACCTCTTGTGAGTGATCACCAGGAGACGGCAAGTGAAGAGAGAGAGAAAGGGTCGGGAGGCACAAGGGATGGATAGAACGATAGAGGGGCAGATGTGTGTTGGCTAACTAGTGGTCACTCAAGAGAGGAGGAGGGGGAATCAGCTCAGGTATCAGTTATAATAAGTTGGGCAGCTGGGTGGGAATCACGTGAGAAATGAATAAATGTCCCTCAAAGTGATCTGTTGTGTTGTTTTGTTTTTCCAAAACCAAAATGTTTACTGACCCCTCGCATCCTGGACATAAACTGCTTCAACTCCTGCCCTCAAAATGTCGCTACAGAGCACTGCACACCAAGAGAACTAGACACAAGAACAGTTTTTCCCCGAACACCATCACTCTGCTAAACAAATAATTTCCTCAGCACTGTCAAACTATTTACTAAGCTTGCAAACTATTACTCCTAGTTTTTTCTCATCATTCCTATCACCCATTTCCTCCCACTAATGACTGTATGACTGTAACTTGTTGCTTATATCCTTAATTTTTTTATTAATATTGATTGTTTCTTGATTGCTTATTTGACCCCTATGACAATCATTAAGTGTTGTCCCTCATGATGCTTGACAAATGTATCTTTTCTTTTATGTACACTGGGAACATATACACCAAGGCAAATTCCTTGTGTGTCCAATCACACATGGTCAATAAAGAATTCTATTCTATTCTATTCTTTCTTTCTTTCTTTCTTTCTTTCTTTCTTTCTTTATTTATTTATTTATTTGTTTGTTTGTTTGTTTGTTTGTTTGTTTAGATTTGTATGCCGCCCCTCTCCGCAGACTCGGGGCGGCTCACAACAAAGTGAAAAAAACAATTTACAACAAATCTAAATTTCTACTAAAAACATTTAAATATTCTATTCTAATATTCTATTCCATTCCATTCCATTCCAACCACTGTAACATCCTCATGGTCACCCAATCAAAATTGGTGACTGGCATGTATTTATGATGATTGCATCATTCTGGGCATCGCGTGATCTCCTTTTTTGTGGCTTTCTGACAAGCAAAGTCCATGTAGAAACCAGATTGACTTGATAACAACTGCAGTGATTCATTTAATAACTGTAGCCGGAAAAGTCATCAAATAGGGCAAAACTCAACTTAACAACTGTCTCATTTAGTAATAGAAATCTTGGGCTCAGTTGTGGTTGTATGTTGAGGACTACCTGTACTGGGGGGGTCAGACAGGATGGCAACAATCTGGCTGGTGTAAGAGATGGCCAGGCTGAGCCCGATGGCGAGGTCAAATGCCTCATCAGTCATGTGTCCCTTCACGCCCACAAGAGATCTAAACCTGAACTTCTTCTATTCTTATCCCCTGTCATTTTTCCCTTGACTGTTAGTAGTTCAGATTCATGTAGAGAGATTAAGCTTACATAGAAACAGAAAAAGTCTGACGGCAGAAAAAGACCTCATGGTCCATGTAGTCTGCCCTTATACTATTTCCTGTATTTTTATCTTAGAATGGATATATGTTTATCCCAGGCATGTTTAAATTCAGTTGCTGTGGATTTATCTACCACGTCTGCTGGAAGTTTGTTCCAAGGATCTACTACTCTTGGAACAAACTTCCAGCAGACGTGGTAGATAATCTTACAATTAATCTTCATACACATCTGAACTGCCTGGATCTACTGAGTTCCCTTCTCCTTGACCGCTGGTCCAGGGATGGTCCATCTAGTCTGCCCTTATACTATTTTCTGTATTTTATCTTAGGGTGGATATATGTTTATCCCAGGCATGTTTAAATTCAGTTGCTGTGGATTTATCTACCACGTCTGCTGGAAGTTTGTTCCAAGGATCTACTACTCTTGGAACAAACTTCCAGCAGACGTGGTAGATAATCTTACAATTAATCTTCATACACATCCAAACTGCCTGGATCTACTGAGTTCCCTTCTCCTTGACCGCTGGTCCAGGGATGCTGAGCCTACACAATAAATCTGTCCCTCCATCTCCCGAGTGAAGCGTGGTTGCTCAGTGGGATTCTCCCCGCCAGGAGGGAAGTCAGAGATCCAACTCAGAAATAATGTAGAACATCGTCCAGCTCTCCACGTTTCCTGGAGAGAAGAAGAAACTCAACAGCCTGGGAGGCAACCAGAGCAATATTTTCTAACTTGGCAGGTCCTCACAAGTCAGTACCCCCAACTTTGGGGGGGGGGGGGAAGCAGAAAGAAAAATGTTAGTATTAAAACATTCCCCCCCATTGTTCGTCCGCTGGTTTTCTTCCCATACACGGCCCGATTACCACCGACATCCAATTGAGAAGGGGAAGAGGGAGGAAGGAGAAAAGCGAATAAAAGGCATTCTGTAGTCTCACTCAGGCCCTTTCCTCCACCCTTTCGGCTCTCGCGCCAGCTTTTTGAGTCGCCAGACAAAAAAAATTGAAGGCGCAAAAAAAGAGAGAGAGAAACTTTAGAAAACGGAGAAGGCCATTCACCGCCATCTTCTCAATGGCCAACGCCAGGTTCTCACAGCACTCTCCTCTTACGGACATTTGTCACGGGCCGCCACACAAAGGCGAGGGAGAGAAAGAGACAAGGAGGAGAGGAAAAGGGGGTGGAAGCGCGGAGGGGAAAGGGTGAAAAGAACAGGTTGGCCCTTCAGCGGGAGAGAAAGGCCCAAGAGAGGAAATAAATAAATAAACAGCCCAGCCATCGGACGATCCTTTTGGAGATGTCTGCTTGGGAAAGAGGCATCCCAGCCGAAGCTGAATTTTAAATCGGGGGGGGGGGGGGCCTTATTTGGGGTGTGTGTGTGTTTTTGTGTGGAGAGAGGAAGCTGTGTCCTCTAAAGCGCCTGATGTTTATTCATTAGACGGACCCGCTGTTTTCCATTCCTGGGTTCATTGTCTTCAGTTATCGATCACGAGCGATCGGGGTGGGAAGCGTTTATTGAGCATGGTGAAAACGGCTGGGGGTGGGTGGGCATTAAATGAAGATGTGGAAGGATACAGGAAAGGGCGGGACAAGGTTCCTAAGAGGTCAGTAAGGGGCGTACATAAGTGCACTAGTGTGCCTTTCGTCCCCTGTCCGATTGTCTTTCCTTTATCGCATATATCATATATATTTTCTTCCTCTCATATATCTTCTCCTCTATTTTTACATATGATCTTTACATATATTACTTCATGTCTATTCTCTTCCATATGTATTGTGTATTGGACAAATGAATAAATGAAAATAAATAAATAAATAAGGTGGAGAGGAGCAGATGACATCTACCTGCTGGTCAAACTTCTTTCCTTCCTTCTCTTTCCTTTCTTCCTTCCTTCCTTCTTTCTCTTTTCCTCCTTCCTTCTCTTTTTTTACAATTTTTTTTTATTTTTCTCCACTTCATTACACACAATTTAATATGTACAGGGAGTGGAGAAAAAAATGGAAACACTTGACTTTTGGGCATCATAATGTTTGAACATGTTCAAGTCAATCAAAACTTGACATATTTTAATGTGTTTTTTTTTAAAAAAGTCTGTTATTTTATATGTTTTTTTAAACTACCCTTTTTTTTTTTACAGAAATTTAAGGAAATTGGTTATAACCTTCTAGAAATGGCACACCTCTCAGACTTTCAAAGAGGCCAAATTGTTGGTGCTCAAATGGCAGGCGCTAATATATAGTGCCCAAATGTTTGGCGTTTCAAGAGGTCATGTCTCAAAAGTAATGACTGCTTTTGAAAGAGAAGGGAAAGCATCCTCACAGGTCTGGTTTTATTTTTATTTATTTATTTATTAGATTTGTATGTCGCCCCTCTCCGAAGACTCGGGGCGGCTCACAACAATAATAGAAACAGTATAACAGTGAAACAAATCTAATATTAAAAAATAAAACATATCTAAAACCCCAGCAATTTAAAACCATACAACACATACATACCAAACATAAAATATAAAAGCCTGGGGGAGGATATCTCAGTTCCCCCATGCCTGGCGATAAAGGTGGGTCTTGAGTAATTTGCGAAAGACAAGGAGGGTGGGGGCCGTTCTAATCTCTGGGGGGAGTTGATTCCAGAGGGCCGGGGCCGCCACAGAGAAGGCTCTTCCCCTGGGGCCCGCCAAACGAAAGTCGAAGTTGTCTGAGAGAGAGCATCGGGCTCTAAAGCGAATTGTTAGAGCGGATTGCAAGACCACAGCTCCTAAAATCACTGCAGAGCTCAATAGACAGGTACAGGACCCAGTTTCCACAAAAACTGTTCGAAGGGAATTTCACAAATCTGGATTCCAAATCTGGATTTTGAAGATGTTTCCATTTTTTTGTCCACCCCCTGTATATTGAAAGTGACATACATACGGTAGTTACATACAGTATTTTTATCAACTGTTCAAAAATAGGCCAGACGAAACTGTTTGGCCAACAGGACCTGGAGAAGGTCAACTCTGTGGGACCTAACCGGCCACTGGGATGCATGAGGCAGAAGACGGTCCCGTAGGTAGTTCCTGGTCCCAAGCCATGTAGAGCTTTACAGGTCATAACCAGCACTTTGAATTGTGCCCGGAGAACAATTGGCAACCAATGCAGCTCACGGAGTGATGTTGAAATGTGGGCAGATCTTAGGAGCCCCACGATAGCTCATGCGGCTGCATTTTGCACTATCTCAGCGACCATTTAGGTCCCACAGAGTTGGCCTTCTCCGGATCCCGTCGACTAAACAATGTCGTTTGGCGGGGCCCAGGGGAAGAGCCTTCTCTGTGGCGGCCCCGACCCTCTGGAACCAACTCCCCCCAGAGATTAGAATTGCCCCCACCCTCCCGCCATCAGGCATGGGGGAACTGAGATATTCTTTCCCCCTAGGCCTCTACAATTTATGCTTTGTATGTTTGCATGTATGTTTGGTTTTATAAATAAGGGTTTTTTAGTTGTTTTAGTATTGGATTGTTACATGCTGTTTTTATCACTGTTGTTAGCCGCCCCGAGTCCACGGAGAGGGGCAGCATACAAATCCAATAAATAGATAGATAGATAGATAGATAGATAGATAGATAGATAGATAGATAGATAGATAGATAGATAGATAGATAGATAGAAGATAAATAAATAAATTAAAATAAATTAAAAAATAAAAAAAATAATAAAGAAATAAAGAAATGAATGAATGAATGAATGAATGAATGAATGAATGAATAAATAAATAAATAAATAAATATTTGCATGTTGGGTTCTCATGCTAAACCCCAAGAGGCGTCATCAAAGTTATAACTAAACTCCCTGCATGCCTTCTCCATAAGGCAACCTCAGAATCTGGTTCAATTTCTATGTGAACGTAGACGTTGTGAAACTTTTCTCGAGCCTTTTCATTTTTTATAATTATCCTTCTGCACCCGTCTTCAAAGAGGCTTAAAATATAAAAGACAATGGGGCCATAAGCATTAGACTCGGGGTTTGAACGTTCTAATGGCAGATTATTGCAATTTGGTTTCTTTAATGTTTCATATTCTTTTTAAAAAAAGAATAACTAACCTTCCTTAAACGCTCCAATAGCATCCGGCACACCAATTCTTTTGTTTCAGACATTTCTAAAGTCTAAATGCTATTCCACCCCCTCACCCCCACCCCATTTATCCACCCACTCTTTTGGTTAAGAACATTAACTTTGAAAGCTTATAGTCGAAATTATCTCTAATAAATGTCCCACAGGGGGGTAATTTTACCCTTCCATTTATCAGCCTTAGTTGTAGGATAAATGCATTACTCGTGGCTAGGGAGAACAGTAGAACAGAAATGAGCTGATTAAGTCTATTAATTTCCTAGCTCCCTCATAGATGCTCTGTATATATTTTTTCCCCTCTAGGAATCTTTCTTTAATAGAGAGGGGGAAAGAGCTGTGGGGGCGCAGTGGTCAGAATGCAGTATTGCAGGCTAATTCTGCCGACTGCCAGCAGTTCAATCCTGACCGGCTAAAGGTTGACTCAGCCTTCCATCTTTCTGAAGTCGGTAAAATGAGGACCCAAATTGTTGGGGGCAAGAGGCTGACTCTGTAAAACGCTTAGAGAGGGCTGTAAAGCTCTGTGAAGTGGTATATAAATACAGTAGTACCTCTAGATACGAGTTTAATTCGTTCCAGAATGGAGCTCGTATGTCGATCAGCTCGTATCTGGAACAAATGGCTTTAGACTTTGTTTTTCCCCCGTGGAGATAACCAGAAGCAAGGATTCTTGCGCCACCTAGTGGAAGCTCGGCTCGTATCCCAAATTTGAGCTCGGGTCTGGAACAGAAATTTCGCTCCCATCGTGGCTCGTATCTTGGAATACTCGCATGTGGAGCAGCTCGTATCTAGAGGTACTACTGTATAAATGTTCTTTCTTTCTTTCCTTCTGTCTTTCTTTCTTCTTTTTTCTTCCTTCCTTCCTCCTTCCACCCTTCCCTCCCTCCCAATGGTTAGAATGCAGTATTGCAGACTCACTCTGCCCACTGACATGAGTAGTTCAATCCTCACAGGCTCCAGGTTGACTCTGCCTTCCATCCTTCCCAAGTGGGTAAGATGAGAATCCAAATTGTTGGGGGCAAGAGGCTGATTCTGTAAAGTGCTTAAAGCACTGTGAAGCAGTATATAAATATAAATGCTTGGAAGAAACGGCTGAGATCAATGTTGGTCGACTTTGGAACCTGGTTGGACTTCAACTCCCAGAATTCCCCAGCCAGCCATGCAGTTCTGGGGGGGGCTTTTTTGTTTGTTTGTTTTATAGTCTTGAATTTCTTTTTATTTTATTTTAATACAAACAATCCAGTGTGTCATCTGGGTTTTTTAAAAAAAGAAATATTTATAGAGAGAGAGATTCTGCATATCCATCTTACTTTAGGGGCTTCACTGCCATCTCTCAGCAAACTGTAGAAACACATCCAGAGAGTTTTAAAAGACAAAAACAATTACAGGCTGCAAAACGAAGCATAAACAGTGAACGCTCCCCTTCCCCTTTTTTGTTAAAAAAAAAATTATACCGTTACAAAACTCAATGAACCACACTTTTTCAATAAAGTGATTTTTATATATGATACGATTCGGGATTATTAATATTTTATTCGTTATATAAGTTATGGTATTGAACACAAAATAAAATAAACATCGTACCTGTTCTGTCGAGCTCTCTGGCAGAATCCTCCCGAAAAGTCAGGTACAAATTTCAGACACACACACGTTTGAAAATTCAAAACGATGTTCTTTATAACGAAAATTCACTTAAACTAAGCCCTCTTTTGGTATAGCAAGAGCACTCGTCTCCAAACAAACTGGTAATTGGTACAAGTCGCTTATCAGTTCTGAGATACTTAGCTTGCAGCTGTGAGGCAATTCACAGTCCTTCTTCTTTCACAAAGTGAAACACACTTTGCTCTGCTTTAGTTTCAAAGCGGGGAAAAAGCAACACACCAAGGTCGAAGTCAGCAAGGCAGGCACGAAACACAATGATCAGATAATCCTCCACAATGGCCAAACCCACACGCTGCTCTTTATAGCAGCCTCACTAATCACCACAGCCCCACCCAACCACAGGTAGCCTCATTTTCTTTGATAATAATCTCTCAGTTGTTGCTGCCTATACATCGCTCTCCGCATGCGTGGCTGTACCATTAACTCTTGTTCTGAATCCAAGGAGGAGCTAGATAATTGATCTCCTTCTGAGCTGTCTGCCACACTCTCCTCCTCCCTGTCACTCCTGTTTTCTTGGTCAGAGGAGCCTTCATCATCAGATTCCACCGGGAGCAAAACAGGCCTGCGGCATGTGGATGTCTCCCACACATCCACAGTCCTTGGGGCAGGAGCTGGGCCAGAGCTAACCACAACACATACCATGTGGCATTCTTTTTTTTTTCCTAGAGAAGACGGGGATCAAATTGTTGCGGAGGAACAAAAGTCGAATATAAAAATTATTGAGCTTGTGAGAAATCTGAGACGGAACAATAACAATCCAGTTGGTCAAACAATTTTAAGTGAAAGTCTCTTGATTTCTGTGACAGATTAAGCATAATTTAAATTATTTCCAGTTGGGATAAAGGGTCTGGAGGCTAAACTGTATGATGAATGATTGAGGGAACTGGGTATGTTTAGTCTAACAAAGAGACGATTAGGGGTGGCATGATCACAGTCATCCAATATTTGAGGGGCTGTCACAAAGAAGAGAGGTTCAACCCATTCTCCAAAGCACCAGAAGGTAAGACAAGAAAAAATGGATGGAAACTAATCACAGGGTGAAACAGTCTAGAAATAAGGAGAAATTTCCTGACAGTAAGAACAATTAATCAATCGAAAATGTTTGTCTCCAGACGTTGTGGGTACTCTATCAACTGGAAGCATTTATCTAGAATAATAGAAAAAACTTCAGAGGAAAAGGATTTAGGGGTAGTGATTTCTGACAGTCTCAAAATGGGTGAACAGTGCAGTCAGGCGGTAGGGAAAGCAAGTAGGATACTTGGCTGCATAGCTAGAGGTATAACAAGCAGGAAGAGGGAGATTGTGATCCCCTTATATAGAGCACTGGTGAGACCACACTTGGAATATTGTGTTCAGTTCTGGAGACCTCACCTACAAAAAGATATTGACAAAATTGAACGGGTCCAAAGACGGGCTACAAGAATGGTGGAAGGTCTTAAGCATAAAACGTACCAGGAAAGACTTAATGAACTCCATCTGTATAGTCTGGAGGACAGAAGGAAAAGGGGGGACATGATCGAAACATTTAAATATGTTAAAGGGTTAAATAAGGTCCAGGAGGGAAGTGTTTTTAATAGGAAAGTGAACACAAGAACAAGGGGACACAATCTGAAGTTAGTTGGGGGAAAGATCAAAAGCAACGTGAGAAAATATTATTTTACTGAAAGAGTAGTAGATCCTTGGAACAAACTTCCAGCAGACGTGGTAGATAAATCCACAGCAACTGAATTTAAAAATGCCTGGGATAAACATATATCCATTGTAAGATAAAATACAGAAAATAGTATAAGGGCAGACTAGATGGACCATGAGGTCTTTTTCTGCCGTCAGTCTTCTATGTTTCTATGTTTCTATAATATAAGGTCTCCTGCTTGACCAAGGAGTTGGACTCCTTGCTCAAGACTTCAAGTTGGACTGGAAGGTCCTTCCAACGTTATTATTCTCTGTTCTAAGTTGCAAATGCAACTTCTAAGTTGCAATTTACTTTCAGAAGTAAATTCTATTACGTTGAATGGGCCCAGCTCCCCAAAGCATCTTAGCTTAGCTTCCATTAAGATCCAATTCATTTACGTTAGTTACAATTCATACTGACTTTTCACCAGTAGTGGATTCTAAAACCCTTTACTACCAGTTTATGCACACAGTCGCGTCCGTGTGCGACACTTCTGTGCATGTGCAGAAGCATTCTGGGTGTGTGGGCGGAGCCTCTCCCCACTCACGCTATATCGGTTCTAAGAACTGGTCTGAACTGGGAGTAAGCCACCACTTATTTTCACTTATCCTACTTCAGTTAATCAAGATAAGAGTTTAATTTATGATTAAACTCAGGATTATGGCTTCTCGGTCTATCTCTGTGTCGCAGAGAGACAGACTCAAAAGCAACATGAGAAAATATTATTTTACTGAAAGAGTAGTAGATCCTTGGAACAAACTTCCAGCAGACGTGGTGGATAAATCTACAGTAACTGAATTTAAACATGCCTGGGATAAAAATATATCCATCCTAAGATAGAATGCAGAAAATAGTATAAGGGCAGACTAGATGGACCATGAGGTCTTTTTCTGCCGTCAGACTTCTATGTTTCTATATTTCTATGTTTATATTTCTCTTGGTTTCTCAATCATATAGTGTAGCTGAATCTGTACTGATATAGCCGCCCCAAGTTTTCGGAGAAGGGCTGCATACAAGTCTAATAAATAATAATAATAATAATAATAATAATAATAATAATAATAATAATAATAATGTGCAGCTTAAATGCACAAGAACTTTGTTGTCTATAATAAACCTTGATCACTTTGCATGCTAAAAACTACAATATGCTACCCATGAGCAAGTAGACTGCAATGTCCTGCCTGTCGGCGACTACTTCAGCTTCAACCATAACAACACAAGAGCACACAACAGATTTAAACTTAATATTAACCGCTCCAAACTTGACTGTAAAAAAAATGACTTCAGTTACCGAGTTGTCGAAGCATGGAACTCATTACCGGACTCCATAGTGTCATCCCCAAACCCCCAACACTTTAGATTATCTATGGTTGACCTATCCAGATTCCTAAGAGGTCAGTAAGGGGCGAGTACAAGTGCACTAGAGTGCCTGTCCCTGTCCTATTGCTCTCCTGTGTCTCCTATACCTTTCTTCTATTCCTATATCTCTTCTTCTATTCTTTCATTGATATGTTCTATTACTTTATCTTCTTTTCTATTCTTTCTTAGATATATTTTACTATGAGTATCTCCTCTATAACCTTCATCATGTATTTTACTATGTGTATATAGATATATACCCACTAAAACCCTCATTGTGTATTGGACAAAATAAATAAATAAATATAAAATAAACTTTATTTTGGGAGCAGGTTAGTGATGGCTGGTTTAGCCTCACAGCAATAGCACTTGCACTTGCTGTATTTTTTGGAGTATAAGATGCACATTTTTCCTCCCTAAAAGAGGCTGAAATTTTGGATGTGTTTTATACTCCAAATGTAGCGTTTTCAAAGCTTTTTTTCAGCCCTAACTAGATGCAAAACTAGGTGCGAATGATCTTCCCAGCTTCCTACTCCCTCCGAAGAAGTTTTTTTCTTGCCCTAAGTCTTTGCAGACTTGTTTTTTATACCTACTCCTTCCGAAAAAGGTTTTTTCAGCCCTAATGCATTGCTAACAATTTTCCAGGCTTGCAACAATTTTCTTTATTTCTACTCTCTCTAAAAGTTTTTTCCTGCCCTAAGTCTTGGCAGCCTTGTTTTCATGCCTACTCCCTCTGAAAAAGGTTTTTTCAGCCCTAACCAGGAGATTTACTTACTGACCCCTCGCATCCTGGACACAAATTGTTTCAACTCCTACCCTCAAAACGTCGCTACAGAGCACTGCACACCAAGACAACTAGACACAAGAACAGTTTTTTCCCGAACGCCATCACTCTACTAAACAAATAACTCCCTCAAAACTGTCAGACTTTCTACTAAATCTGCACTTCTATTCTACTAGTTTTTCTCATCATTCCTATCACCCATTTCCTCCCATGTTGACTGTATGACTGTAACTTGTTGCGTATATCCTAAGATTTTTATTAATATTGCTTCTTCATTGCTTATTTGACCCCTATGACAATCATTAAGTGTTGTACCACATGGTTCTTGACAAATGTATATTTTATTTTATGTACTCTGAGAGCATATGCACCAAGACAAATTCCTTGTGTGTCCAATCACACTTGGCCAATAAAATTCTATTCTATTCTATTCTATAAAATAATCTGCTGAAGCTGAACAGATTAAGGATGCGAACCAGGTGAATACCTGGTAAGTAGATTTTTCTCCCCCTATTTTCTTCCCACAAAACTAAGCAGTGTCTTATACTCCGGTGCATCTTATACTCTGAAAAATACAGTATACACTGCTTCACAGTGCTTCACAGACCACTCTAAGAGGTTTACAGAGTCAGCCTCTTGCCCCCGACAATCTGGGTCTTTCTTTTACCAACCTCAGAAGGATGGAAGGCTGAGTCAACCTTAAGTCAGTCAGGATCAAACTCCTGGCAATGGGCAGTGAGTTAGCTTGCAATACTATTTATTTATTTATTTATTCATTCATTCATTCATTCATTCATTCATTCATTTGTCCAATACACAAATACATAGGACGAAAAATAGACATGTAGTAATATAAATAAGGGTAAAGTGAACTTAGAGGAGAGGATATATGAAAGGAAGAGAATATATATGATAAGTGAGAGAAAGGAAAGACAATTGGACAGGGGACGTTAGGCACACCAGTGCACTTATGTACGCCCCTTGCTGGCCTCTTAGAAACCTGGAGAGATCAATCGTGGAGAGTCTAAGGGAGAAATGTTGGGGGTTAGGGGTTGACACAATTGAGTCCGGCAATGAGTTCCACACTTCGATAACTCGATTGTTGAAATCATATTTTTTACAGTCAACTTTGGAGCGGTTTGTATTACGTTTGAATCTGTTGCGTGCTCTTGTGTTGTTGCGGTTGAAGCTGAAGTAGTCATTGACCGGTAGGATGTTGCAGCATATGATCTTGTGGGCAATACTCAAATCGTGTTTTAGGCACCGTAGTTCTAGGCTTTCTAGGCCCAGGATTGTTAGTCTATTTTCTTAGGGTGTTCTGTTTCGAGTGGAGGAGTGAAGGGCTCTTCTGGTGAAATATCTTTGGACAATTTCAAGGGTGTTGATGTCCGAGATGTGGTATGGGTTCCAGACAGATGAGCTGTAGTCTAGGATGGGTCTGGCAAAAGTTTTGTAGGCTCTTGTGAGTAGTGTGAGATTGCCTGAGCAGAAGCTGCATAGGATCAGGTTAACAACTCTAGAAGCTTTTTTGGTGATATTGTTGTAGTGGGCTTTAGCACTTAGGTCATTCGATATTAGTATTCCAAGGTCTTTTACTGACTGTGGGTTGGCAGTGAGAGATTGTTTATTCAGTTCGTATGTGCGGTTTGGATTCTTTTTGCCGGTGTGGAGGGTAGAGCATTTGTTGGTTGATATTTGAAGTTGCCAGGTGTTAGACCAGTCTGAAACAAAGTCCAGGTCTTTTTGGAGAGCGAGTGTGTTGTCAGTGGTGTTGAAAAGTTTCACATCGTCGGCAAAAAGAACACAGTTGCTTTCAATATGGTCACAAAGGTCATTGATGTAGAGAATGAAGAGATTAGGACCTAGTACTGCATATTAATTACGATTTAAATGCACAAGAAGCTCGTCGGTTAATAAACCTTGATCCTTTTGCATGCTAAAAGCTACAATATTCTACCCACAGGCAAGTAGATTCCTCCAGCTTTATTTTTGGAGAAAGCTGGTGATGGTTGGTTCAGCCTCATAAAGGCCCAACCAAGCTTTGGTTTTTTCAAATGGAGAATGAAACAAATCAGTCCTTCCTTTGCAAATTCTGTGGCTAAAAAATGCTATTGTTATTCTTTTCATTGTTTAGAGTAATTAGCTTTCAGCTCATTAGGAGTGTCGCTAACACATGGAGGGCTTTAATGTGAGGCCCGAGGCACGTACACGTTGGTCCACAATTCATTTTCAACCCACGTGGTTTGCACGGAAAGATGCCAGTTTAATCGTCTGGGTTTTGCTAATTATCCAAAGAGATTTTTTTTTTCCCCAACTGGATGAATGAATGAGTGGGGAACAAGGGGAAGGGATGAGATGCCTGTGAAGATGTGAAGAAGGCCGTAATTCAAGACAGATTTTCCCCTGCCTTGATCTGATTCTGTTTGCAGGAAAAGTCCATGTGCGGTTATGGTGTTCTGACTTTCTTCATATCTGCCATAGCACCAATCAAGCAGCCTGATGCTATGAGCAGAAAATATAATGATTATTTTTATTTATTTATTTTATTTATTACTTAGATTTGTATGCCGCCCCTCTGCGAAGACTCGGTCTAAGATTAGGTCTAAGAGGTCTACAACGTTTGCTTCACTATTAAGGATGGAGAGTTTTGGCCATTCCATGTGATCTCCTGACCTCAGAATATGGAATATTTATTTATTTTTATTTATTTATTAGATTTGTATGCCGCCCCTCTCCGTAGACTCGGGGCGGCTAACAACAGTAAAAAGACAATATGAACAAATCTAATATTAAAAGTAATGTAAAAAACCCCAATTTAAGAAAAACCAATCATACATACAGACATACCATGCATAAATTTTATAAGCCTAGGGGGAAGGGAATATCTCAATTCCCCCATGTCTGATGACAGAGGTGGGTTTTAAGGAGTTTACGAAAGGCAAGGAAGGTGGGGGCAACTCTGATATTTGGGGGGAGTTGGTTCCAGAGGGTCGGGGCCGCCACAGAGAAGGCTCTTCCCCTGGGTCCCGCCAAACGACATTGTTTAGTCGATGGGACCCGGAGAAGGCCAACTCTGTGGGACCTAACTGGTCACTGGGATTTGTGCGGCAGAAGACGGTCCCGGAGATATTCTGGTCCGAATAACACAGCTGGAAGGGACTTAAAGGTCTTCTGGTCCAAGAGCTGTTAACCTCATCCTACGTAGCTTCTTCTCTGGTAATATCACACGACTAACCAGAGCATACAAAACATTCACCAGACCAATCCTTGAATACAGCTCATCTGTCTGGAACCCAACCGCATATTGGACATCAATATATTAGAAAATGTCCAGAGATGTTTCATGAGAAGAGCTCCCCACTCCTCTACTCGCAACAGAATATCCTGTGCAACTAGACTTGAAATCCTAGGCTTAGAAAGCTTAGAATTACGTCACCTTTGGCACGACCTAAGCATCGCTCATAAAATCATCTGCTACAACGTCCTACCTGTCAATGACTACTTCAGCTTCAACCACAACAATACATGAGCAAACAACAGATTCAAACTCAAAGTGAACCGCTCCAAACTTGGCTGTAGAAAAAATGACTTTAGCAGTGGTTAATTATTATTATTTATTATTATTATTTATTAGATTTGTATGCCGCCCCTCTCCAAAGACTCGGGGCGGCTCACAACAATAATAAAAACAATATTCTAGCGAAAACAAATCTAATATTTAAAAAGCACATAAAAACCCTATCATATTTTAAAAAGCAAACAACACATACATACCCAAACATAAATATATATTAAAAAGCCTGGGGGAAAGGTGTCTCAACTCCCCCATGCCTGGCGGTATAGATGGGTCTTGAGTAATTTACGAAAGACAAGGAGGGTGGGGGCAGTTCTAATCTCCGGGGGGAGTTGATTCCAGAGGACCTGGGCCACCACAGAGAAGGCTCTTTCCCTGGGGCCCGCCAAACGACATTGTTTAGTCGACGGGACCCAGAGAAGGTCAACTCTGTGGGACCTTATCGGTCGCTGGGATTCATGTGGTAGCAGGCGGTTCCAGAGGTACTCTGGTCCAATGCCATGTAGGGCTTTAAAGGTCATAACCAACACTTTGAATTGTGACCGGAAACTGATCGGCAGCCAATGCAAGTCACGGAGTGTTGAGGAAACGTGGGCGAATCTTGGAAGCCCCACGATGGCTCTTGCGGCCGCGTTCTGCATGATTTGAAGTTTCTAAACACTTTTCAGAGGTAGCCCCATGTAGGGAGTGTTGCAGTAATTGAACCTCGAGGTGATGAGGGCATGAGTGACTGTGAGCAATGACTCCCTGTCCAAATAGGGCCGCAACTGGTGCACCAGGCGGACCTGGGCAAACGCCCTCCTCGCCACAGCCGAAATATGATGTTCCAATGTCACTACCTGACTCTGTAGTTTCATCACCAAACTCCTAACACTTTACCCTTAGACTGTCCACTGTTGACCTCAACCGATTCCTAAGAGGTCAGTAAGGGGAGTGCACAAATGCACCAGCATGCCTACAATCTCTGTCCTAATGTTCCCTCTTATCAGTACACATCTCATGTATATAAACAATGTTATATCTATGTACATTACCAATATGCACTTGACAAATAAATAAAATAAAATAAAGCAGGAGATCCTATTCTATTCTGGCTGTCCAGTCTCTTCTTCAAACTCCAGTCATGGAGCACCCACAACTTCTGAAGGCAACCTGTTCCACTGATTGTTCTCATTGTCAGGAAATTTATCCTTAATTCTAGGTTGATTTTTTTGTCTCCTGCTTGAGCAGGGGGTTGGACTAGATGACCTGCAAGGTCCCTTTCAACTCTAATAATAAAACTAAATTAAAATTAAATAAACTTTTTCATAAAATGGACTGGAAATAGGTTGAAGGTTGACTCAGCTTTCCATCCTTTTAAGGTGGGTAAAATGAGAACCCAGATTGTTGTATGCTGATTCTGTAAACTGCTTAGAGAGGACTGTAAAATCACAATGAAGCAGTATATAAGTCTGTTCTGCCGGACTCTCTGATAGGAGCCTCCCAAAAATTCAAAGGTACAAATTTCAGACACACACACGTTTGAAAATTCAAAACAATGTTCTTTATCACAAAATTCAAAATAAACTAAGCACTCTTTTTGTATTGCACTCGTCCCAAAACAACCGGGTAGTTTGTACAAGTCCCTTATCGGTTCGTAAGTACTTAGCTTGCAGCTGTGAAGAAAGTCACAGCCCTTCTTCTTCCACAAAGTGAAACACACTTTGCTCTGCTTTGGTTTCAAAGTGGTGAAAAGTCAACAAACAAAGGCCGGAGTCAGCAAGACATTCATGAAACACAACGATCAGATAATTCTCCACAACGGCCAAACCCACATGCTGCTATTTATAGCAGCAGCACTAATTACAGCAGGCCCACCCAACCACAGGTGGCCTCATTTTCTCTTGTAATAATCCTTTAGTTGTTGCTTCCTATGCATCACTCTATGCATGCGTGGATGTGTCATTAATTCTTGTTCAGAATCCAGAGATGATACAGATGATTGATCTCTTCCTGGGCTGTCTGCCAAACTCTCCTCCTCCCTGTCACTCAGGCCTCCTTGGTCAGAGGAGACTTCATCGGCAGATTCCACTGGGAGCAAAACAGGCCTGCAGCATGTGGATGTCTCCCCCACATCCACCTGCACATTCCTTGGGGCAGGAGCTGGGCCAGAGCTAACCACAACATAAGTCTAAATGCTAATGCTATAGATTGGTTTATCTCACCTTGAGTGCAATATGGATTTATTGGGTCTCACAAATGTTCATT
Source organism: Erythrolamprus reginae (assembly GCF_031021105.1). Lineage (NCBI taxonomy): Eukaryota > Metazoa > Chordata > Lepidosauria > Squamata > Dipsadidae > Erythrolamprus > Erythrolamprus reginae. Next base: position 45,683,679 of record NC_091958.1, read on the forward strand.
ATAACATTTAGCCTACAGTCCCCTAATCATCTTGGTTTGCTCTTTTCGGCTTGCTGGTTTGGCTTGTTGGTTGCTGAAGAGAAATTATGATGAACAATAGGAATCCATGCTACCAAAAAAGGGGATTGCGGGAAAACGAGAAGTTTATCATTGGCTATTTATCCAGGCAGTCCATTAAAACTCCGCAGAGCCGGATTCCTTTCAACTTCAGCTTCATCAGGTTCCTCTATTTACATTTTGGATGCCAATGTTTATCGTTCCGTTTTTTTTCAAAAAAATGATTGGACACATCTCCAAAATGCAGTGAAAATATGTAAGGAGGGGGAGAGTGGTCCTGCACCACATTTTTAAAACCGACACCTAATTTAATCCTCTGAAATTGTTTTCTAAATGTATATACCATGTCTACAACACTCTTTAACTCCAAATCATTTTTCTAGGGTAGTAGACAAAAGTCTTTTGATTGTGAAGTTTAGTAGTATTAGAATACTGTACAAGGGTTGTATGGGGTGTTCAGGGAGGGGTAGCATCTCTGGTGTAGGGGCATGTCTATCCTTTTAGGACAGCTTTTAGGGCAGCTTGTTCACCTTTGGTCCCCAGCTGTCACTCTGCTCTCACCTGTGGCTCCCAGTAGCTGTAGCATGTGCAGCGGCTACAACCCAGGCAACAGCTTCAAGAGGCTAGTCAAAGCAGATTGAGAGTAGCCATTGGGTCATTGACCTTCCGCCCCGAGTCTTCGGAGAGGGGCGGCATACAAATCTAATAAATTATTATTATTATTATTATTATTATTATTATTATTATTATTATTCAGTGAGATAGGGACTTGTCTATCCTAAGTTTGTGAAGACAGATTGTAGAATAGAATAGAATGGAATGGAATGGAATGGAATGGAATGGAATGGAATGGAATGGATTGGAATGGAATGGAATGGAATAGAATAGAAAAGAAAAGAATAGAATAGAATTCTTTATTGGCCAAGTGTGATTGGACACACAAGGAATTTGTCTTGGTGCCTATGCTCTCAGTGTACATAAAAGAAATTATAGATTTGTCAAGAATCATATGGTACAATGCTTAATGATTGTCATAGGGGTCAAATAAGCAATGAAGAAACAAAAAATATTAATCAAAATCTTAGGATACAAGCAACAAGTTACAGTCATAGAGTCCTAAGTGGGAGGAAAAGGATGATAGGAATGATGAGAAAAAACTAGTAGAAATAGAAGTGCAGACTTAGTAAAAACTTTGACAGTGTTGAGGGAATTATTTGTTTAGCAGAGTGATGGCGTTTGGGGGGAAAATGTTCTTGTGTCTAGTTGTCTTGGTGTGCAGTGCTCTGTAGCCATGTTTTTAGGGTAGGAATTGAAACAATTTGTGTCCAGGATGTGAGGGGTCAGTTAATATTTTCACTGCCCTCTTTTTGACTCGTTTATAAGAGTTAAGAAATATACAAGAATCAAATAAATAAGGATGTATGGAGATGATTGTAGCACTATGGCCCTACCAGGTGACATTATTAGGCTAAACATCATCATCATGATCATTATCAACATCACTATTATCTTTTTTATTTATTAAACATGAAACTTAGTCAACTGAACATTTTAAAAAGTAGTATAACAAATACCACTGACTGGGTTGCTGCCATGACAATAAAAGCTATTATTATATTATATCTTTTATTCATTAAGCATGAAACTCAATCCGAGTTCTCGGAGAGGGGTGACATATAAATCCAATAAATGAATAAATTAAATAAAATCACTAAACATTTTAAAAAGTGTCACAAATACTACTGACTAGTGCTAATGGTTGATGCAGGTTGCTGCCAGTATCCTAGTATCAACATAGAAACATAGAAACATAGAAGACTGACGGCAGAAAAAGACCCCATGGTCCATCTAGTCTGCCCTTTTACTATTTCCTGTATTTTATCTTACAATGGATATATGTTTATCCCAGGCATGTTTAAATTCGGTTACTGTGGATTTACCAACCACGTCTGCTGGAAGTTTGTTCCAAGGATCTACTACTCTTTCAGTAAAATAATACTTTCTCATGTTGCCTTTGATCTTTCCCCCAACTAACTTCAACCAAGTATCTTCTTAAAATATATGATATTCCAAGTAGCGCAGTTTTTTGCAGGCCTACTGACAAAGGTGAGTTTTTAAAACCTTTCGAAAAGCCAGGAGAGTGGGGGAGATGCGAATCTCCTGGGAGAGTTGGTTCCAAAGGACCAGAGCCACCACAGAGAAGGCCCTTCCCCTAGGCCCTGCCAGGCGACATTGCTTGGCTGACGGGACCTGGAGAAAGCCGATTCCGTGGGATCTAACCGGCCGCTGGGCATAAATGAGGCAGAGGACGGTCCCATAAAGAAGTCAAGACACGAAGTCCCAGTGAGGATAGAATATCCTCGAAACAATCCCAATCTCTACAAATTGCAAGCAAATGTCTGGAAAAAATAAAGGCAGACTTGCTGACAGGCGAAGGATTAAGCGAGAAGGAGGGGGCCGCGATAAGTTTCACACAATCGGAAACCTCTACAAATGGCTAATCGCGTCCTCCTCCAACCCTTTGCCCCCTTCCTCCCTAAGCGGGATTAGTTTCATGTCCTCTCTCTCGCTCGCTCGCTCACTCACTCCTTCGATAACGCAGCTTTATTTTGTGAAGCCCAATCCAAGCGCGGGGAAAGTCCCAGTTAAAATGTCACCCTGCTCCCATGGGCAAAGTCACAAGCTTGGCCAAGGGGCCCTGTTGGCATGGTGTCCTGTCCCTGAACTGACTCCAAGCAAGCCGAGGATTGTGACTTGGAGACGATTTTTGACTCGGTTGACTTGGAGACGCAAAGCAGCTGTGTGATCGCTGCTAACGCTGAGTTGCCAAATTGCCATAAGGCTTCTCAAAGGTCTTCTTCCCCAATCCATGCCTTTTTTTCCCCCTATATGAGTTTTCCAGGGCATTTGAAATGTCCTTCTGAACTCTTCTTGATGGTCATTGAGCTGATTCTGGTGAGGGTGGTGTGGCAACAGATTATTTTCAGGGATGGGTTTTATCCAAGGCTCTTGATTGTCAACAGCTCCCTCCCAATTAGAAAAAGCCCATAAGAGGGTGACCATTCTGACATCTTCCCTTCAGGTTCACTGAAGCATTGGAAATTAAGAAGGGTTGAGACCCAGGAGAGAAGATAGAGACAGACAGACAGACAGACAAAGATAAAGATAGATGATGGATAATGATAGACAGGTAGGTAGGTAGGTAGATAGATAGATAGAAACATAGAAACATAGAAGTCTGATGGCAGAAAAAGACCTCCTGGTCCATCTAGTCTGCCCTTATACTATTTTCTGTATTTTATCTTAGGATGGATATATGTTTATCCCAGGCATGTTTCAATTCAGTTACTGTGGATTTATCTACCACGTCTGCTGGAAGTTTGTTCCAAGGATCTACTACTCTTTCAGTAAAATAATATTTTCTCATGTTGCTTTTGATCTTTCCCCCAACTAACTTCAGATTGTGTCCCCTTGTTCTTGTGTTCACTTTCCTATTAAAAACACTTCCCTCCTGGACCTTATTTAACCCTTTAATATATTTAAATGTTTCAATCATGTCCCCCCTTTTCCTTCTGTCCTCCAGACTATACAGATTGAGTTCATTAAGTCTTTCCTGATACGTTTTATGCGATAGATAGATAGATAGATAGATAGATAGATAGATAGATAGATAGATAGATAGATAGATGATAGATAGATGGTAGGTAGGTAGGTAGGTAGGTAGATGGATAGATGGTGGGTAGATGGACGGATGGATGGTGAGATAGATGATAGATTATGATAGATAGATAGATAGATAGATAGATAGATAGATAGATAGATAGATAGATAGATAGATAGATAGATAATAATAATAATGATGATGGCAATAATAATAATAGTAATAATAATAATAATAACAACAACAACAACAACAACAACAATAATAATAATAATAATAATAATAATAATAATAATAATAATAATGATCCACTGGAACTTGTGCCGGAACTACCATCTACCAGTGGCAAAGAACTGGTGGGATCATAAGCACGAAAAAGTGGTCGAAAATGAGCAAGCAAAACTACTGTGGGACTTCTGACTTCAGACTGACCGAATTCTGAAGCATAACACACCAGACATTGTGATCGTGGAGAAAAAGAAAGTATGGGTCATCAACATGGCAATCCCAGGGGACAGCAGAATTGAGGAGAAGCAGCTAGAGAAATTAGTGAAATACGAAGATCTAAAAATCGAGCTGCAACGACTCTGGCATAAGCCAGTGAAAGTGGTCCCAGTGGTACTTGGCACACTGGGCGCAGTGCCAAAGGATCTCAGCGGACATTTGAAAACCATTGGAATTGACAAAATCTCCATCTGTCAATTGCAAAAGGCTGCTTTCCTGGGATCGGCAAACATAATTCGCCACTACATCACGCAGTCCTAGGTGCTTGGGAAGCGCCCGACTGGTGATGAAATACGAAATCCAGCATAGTGATCTCGTTTGCTGTGTTGCACTGACATCATAATAATAATAATAATAATAATAATAATAATAATAATAATAATAATAACAACAACAACAACAACAACAACAACAACAATAATATTTTTTTAAAAATTGGCAGTCCAGAGGCTTTAGGGAAGCCTCCTGAAGCCCAAGTAGGGCAAGAAATCAGCTGGTTGGTGCGCTCATGCGCACTGGAGCTGACATAGGGCAATGCTTCATGCCATAGGTTCACCATCATGGATATAGAATCTCCTGTAGGGCAATGCTTCATGCCATAGGTTCACCATCATGGATATAGAATCTCCTGCTTGAGCAATGGATTGGACTGGAAGACCTCCAAGTCCCTTCAAACTCTGCAAATTATGTTATTCTGAGTTCTACTTGAAAGCATTTCTCCATGCCTGGAAAACCATCAAGGTTGTAGTCTCCTATCGAAGCAGGAAGAACAAGTGGAAGAAATCTATGATAAATGTGAGCCAAAAGTTTTGCTTACAATATACAAGTGGCCTCCAACTTAAACCCGTGGCAAGAATTGCTGTGGTTTAAATCACCAGTGGTTCACATCCCACAGTTGTGGAACACAGTCGTGGAGAATCATCTCCAAGAAAAACTGAGAAATATAGTCCTATCTCCTAGGAAGGTAGCCCAATGGAAAAAGACATCACCGGTAGAGAAAAACACCAGAAATTCAGAAATGTGGCTAGAATCACAACTTCCTTCCAGACAATTTCTTTCTTAAAAAAAAAAAAAGCGATAGTGATGCACTTTGAGAGTTTAATGAGCCAAACATATTTTCATCAGTGCCACGCTGGCTCTCCTTCCATTAGATTTGCTGCTCAATGGAGTAGAGCATCGAATCAGTAAGAATTCACCCAGGAAGGCAGAAGTTAATACTGACAACTATTTCCTGAGCCTTCTATTGAACTAGCCTGGTTCTGATTTTATTCTTTTTAAGATAGATGATAGATAGATAGATAGATAGATAGATAGATAGATAGATAGATAGATAGATAGATAGATGATAGATAGATAGATAGATAGATAGATAGATTAGAATAGATATAGATATAGATATAGATGATATAGATATAGAGAGGTAGAGAGGCATACAAATCTAAATAAATAAAATAAATAGATAGGTAGATAGATAGATAGATAGATAGATAGATAGATAGATAGATAGATAGATAGATAGGTAGGTAGAGAGGGAGAGAGAGAGAGAGAGATATGGATATATGGATATATGGATATATGGATATATGGATATATGGATATATGGATATATGGATATATGGATATATGGATATATGGATATATGGATATATGGATATATGGATATATGGATATATGGATATATGGATATATGGATATATGGATATATGGATATATGGATATATGGATATATGGATATATAGATAACCTCTGATTGGCTGGTGTGTGTTTTTTTTATAAAGTATCCCATATTCAACAGATTGTTTCACATTTGAATACCTTAAACCAGTGATTTTCAACCTTTTTTGAGCCGCGGCACATTTTTTACATTTATGAAACCCTGGGGCACATTGAGCGGGGGGAGGATGGGGGCTAAAAAAAGTTTGGACAAAAAAATTCTCTCTCGCTTCCTCCCTTTCGCTCTATGTCTCTCTCCCTCCCTCTTTCTCTCCCTTCCTTCTTTCTCTCTCCATCCCTCTTTCTTTCTCTTCCTTCCTCTCTTTTTTGCTCTTTCTTTCTTTCTCCCTCCCTACCTCCCTCTGTCTTTCTCTCTCTCTCCTTCCCTCCCTCTCTTTCTCTCTATTGCTTTCTTTCTCTTGTTCACTTTCTCTCTCTCTTGCTTTCTCTCTCTTGTTCTCTTTCTCTCTCTCGCTCTTTCTCTCTTTTGCTTTCTCTCTCTGAGCTTCGCGGCACACCTGACCATGTCTCACGGCACACTAGTGTGCCCCGGCACACTGGTTGAAAAACACTGCCTTAAACTACTGCTTCCTAAACTTTCTCCTTCATTCCCCCAAACTTCTCAGAAAATCTTGTCAGGTTCGGAGGGCCACTTGTAAGTCCCTTCCTTCAGCGCCATTACAAGTTTGAAAAGTTGCTGAACAAATGATAATAACTGAAGGATGATCTATAATCTGGGAGCAATGCCATTTGTGAACTTTATGTCATTCCAAAAAACATACCGTTGGTCATTTCATTGATTTTCAACTTAATAGGAATACTTTAGGAGATTTTAGCAATAGCATTTAGATTTATATACCGCTTCACAGTGCTTTACAGCCCTATCTAAGCGGTTTACCGAGAGTAAGCACATTGCCCCCAACAATCTAGGTTCTCATTTTACCGACCTTGGAAGGATGGAAGGCTGAGTCAACCTTGGTATGATTCACAATGCAAACCATGATTTAATGTTTGCTCTTTATCTCTCTAACTCACATCCAGATTATTGTTATTAATGTTATTAATTAATATTAATTAATTAGTCTTTGGAGAGGGGCAGCATACAAATCTGATTAATAACAACAATAATAATAATAATAATAACAACAACAACAATGCACAGTGACATTGACAGGTTGTATTTACCAAGGAAAATAGGTGGCAGAGGACTTTTGCAAGTGATGCAGACAGTGGAAGAAGAGAAGCACGCATTAGCTGACTATGTGAAGGAGAGCAAAGAGTCAGCGTTGATGGAGGTCAACAATAGGAAGCTTCTCAAGGTGAAGCAAGCTAAGGACCAGTACAGAAAAACTGTAACTCAATGTCGTATGGACAGTTGGCGGAACAAAGCATTGCATGGCCAGTTCTTGGAGAAGATTGAAGGCAAAGTGGATAAAGAAAAGACCTGGTCATGGCTTACAAGTGGAACACTCAAAAAGGAGACAGAAGGACTAATACTGGCGGCACGAGAACAGGCCATTAGAACAAATGCTATCAAAGCCAGAATTGAAAAATCAACAGATGATCCAAAGTGCAGACTCTGTAAAGAAACAGATGAAACAATCGATCACATACTCAGCTGCTGCAAAAAGATCACACAGACTGACTACAAGCATAGACACGATGCTGTGGCACAGATGATCCACTGGAACTTGTGCTGGAACTACCAGTGGCAAAGAACTGGTGGGATCATAAGCCCAAAAAAGTGGTCGAAAATGAGCAAGCAAAACTACTGTGGGACTTCCGACTTCAGACTGACCGAATTCTGAAGCATAACACACCAGACATTGTGATCGTGGAGAAAAAGAAAGTATAGATCATCGACATCGCAATCCCAGGAGACAGCAGAATTGAGGAGAAGCAGTTAGAGAAATTAGTGAAATATGAAGATCTAAAAATCGAGCTGCAACGACTCTGGCAGAAGCCAGTGAAAGTAGTCCCAGTGGTACTTGGCACGCTGGGCGCAGTGCCAAAGGATCTCAGCAGACATTTGAAAACCATTGGAATTGACAAAATCTCCATCTGTCAATTGCAAAAGGCCACTTTACTGGGATCGGCAAACATAATTCGCCACTACATCACGCAGTCCTAGGTGCTTGGGAAGCGCCCGACCGGTGATGAAATACTAAATCCAGCATAGTGATCTCGTTTGCTGTGTTGTACTGACATTAATAATAATAATAATAATAATAATAATAATAATAATAATAATAATAATAAGCATTTAGACTTGTATACCCCTTCATAGTGCTTAATAATAATAATAATAATAATAATAATAATAATAATAATAATAATAATGTGTGTAAAAACTGCTCTGCCTTCTGCACAAACTCTTGGATTAGCACTTTTAGCTCACCAACATTTCCAGCATGGATTTTCCTCCCAAAGCACCACTTGAGCTACGTAACATAGACATCCACCACTCTCTCAAACTGCAAAGGCAACAAAAGGCAGGCAAAAGACATAAACTCATCATAATTAATGGAGCAGCCAAGCTGAAAAGCACATTAGGCTGCATATTAATGACTAGTAGCTTATGGCAACTGCTTTGAATTGCACGGACTCAATGTGTATTTAATTAGGATTTAATAAAGCCACAGCCTGTTCTCAGAGGCCAATTAGAAACACAGCTTGGTGGAGTTTTGAAGCTCTGGAACGGATGCCTTTGAGATCCAGATAGGCACTGAATGCACTGCTATTAATCCTCAATCAAGGCGCCGGATAGTCAAAGACACATAGCCACGTCATTAAATCTTCATGAGGGTCATACTGGGGTGCAAAGAGGTACCATTAGTCTTCAATACAGGGTGCAAGAAGAACACTTTGAAAAGTGTTGGGAAACTTCAGAACGTGCAGAATGCGGCCGCGAGAGCTATCATGGGCTTTCCTAGATATGCCGATGTCTCATCAACACTCCGCGGCCTGCACTGGCTGCCGATCAGTTTCCAGTCACAATTCAAAGTGTCGGTTATCACCTATAAAGCCCTACATGCCATCGGACCAGAATACCTTCTGCCACACAAATCCCAGCAACCGATTAGGTCCCACAGAGTTGGCCTTCTCCGGGTCCCGTCAACTAAGCAATGCTGTCTGGCGAAACCCAGGGGAAGAGCCTTCTCTGTGGTGGCCCCGGCCCTCTGGAATCAACTCCCCTCCCCCGGAGATTAGGACTGCCCCCCCTCCTTGCCTTTCATAAGCTCCTGAAAACCCGCCTATGTCTTTCTCCTTCCCACCTTCTTCCCTCCCTCCCTCCCTTCACTCATTCCTCTCTTACTCTCCCCTTTCATAAGTTTCCTTGCTTCCTTCCTCTGTTTCTGTCCCTTCCCTCTTTCCTTCCTTCCTTCCCACCCTCCGTCCATTCATTCACCCATTCCTCTCTTGATCGCTTAAAGCCGGTCCCTGGTGCAAAAAGGGTTGGGGACCTCTGTCCTACAGGATTGGGTGGCAGAGAAGTTGAACATATGTAAATTTAAAAGTTTAAGAAAGTTTACAAGTTAAGTGAAAGAAACTTCATTATTCATTTATATGTACATGTACATTTCTTCATTAAAAACATGTCTTTCTGCATAATTTAGACTAACTTTGTGAGTTTTTTGAGGGCTGGAACCAATTAAAATTATTTACATTAATTCCTATGGGGAAAAGTCGTTCGAGATAAGAGCTGCTCGACTTAAGAGCCCAGGTCCGGAACGAATTAAACTCGTATCTCGAGGTACCACTGTAGTATGTTTAACATAATATAAGTATAAAGTAGAGATTAAAAAGATTAAAAAAGACATTAGGACAGGAATGGTAGGCACAAAGGTGTACTTATGCACGCCCCTTGCAGATCTCTTAGAAAAGGGGAGAGGTCTATTGTAGACAATGTAAGGTTGAAGATTTTGCGATTGGGGGAGGAAACAACAGAGTCCGGTAGTGAATTCCAGGCGTTGACCGCTCTATTGCTGAAATCGTATTTTCTGCAGTCTAGTTTCGAGCAATTTACATTTAGTTTGTATCTATTGCATGCTCTTGTGCTGTTGTTCTTAAAGGTGAAGTAGTTGCTAACAGGGAGTACATTGTGATGTATGATTTTATAGAATAGAATAGAATAGAATAGAATAGAATAGAATAGAATTTTATTGGCCAAGTGTGATTGGACACACAAGGAATTTGTCTTGGTGCATATGCTCTCAGTGTACATAAAATAAATTATAGATTTGTCAAGTATCATGTGGTACAACACTTAATGATTGTCGTAGGGGTCAAATAAGCAATGAAGAAGCAATATAAATAAAAATCTTAGGATATAAGCAACAAGTTACAGTCATACAGTCAACATGGGAGGAAATGGGTGATAGGAATGATGAGAAAAACTAGTAGAATAAAAGTGCAGATTTAGTAAAAAGTCTGACAGTGTTGAGGGAATTATTTGTTTAGTATAGTGATGGCGTTCAGAAAAATACTGTTCTTGTGTCTAGTTGTCTTGGTGTGCAGAGCTGTGTAGCGACGTTTTGAGGGTAGGAGTTGAAACAGTTTGTGAACAACAGTTAAATCAGCTCGGAGGCCGAGTAGCTGGAAATTTTCTAAACATAGTAATTTAAGTCTGGAGGAGTAAGGTAATTTGTTGCGTGTGGAGGAGTGGAGGACTCTTCTTGTGAAGTATTTCTGGACTCCTTTAATTGTATTAATGTCTGTTATGCAGTGTGGATTGATTCAAGGAAGCTGACTGCCCATCGACCGTCTTTGCAACCAGGAGCATTCTGTACGGATGCAGAGTGCAACTCTGGCAGCGATAACAGGCAGGCCAGGCCCCAAAAGGATCCCCTTTCTGAATTCTGGTTACCACAAGGAGGGGAATTTCTCTGTGTGCCACAGACAGGGTGGTGACAGCTTATCTGACTAGCTGTGCAACGTGGTGCCTCTGGCAAAGCATCTTGTTACAACCGTTACAAATTGGATCTGGAAGCTGATGTAGTTTCCATTTTCAAAAAAGGAAAGAAGATAAATCCAGGAAGCTACAGACCTATCAGCCTGACCTCAATAGCAGGGAAGATTCTGGAAAAGATAATCAAGCAACAAACCAGCAAACACCTAGAAGCAAACAAAGTAATAACCACAAGCCAACATGGGTTTGTCAAATACAGATCATGCCAGACTAATCCAAAGATACTTCACCAGAAGAGCCCTTCACTCCTCCACTCGAAACAGAATACCCTACGAGACTAGACTTTCAATCCTGGGCCTAGAAAGCCTAGAACTAAGACGCCTTAAACAAGATCTAAGTATTGCCCACAAGATCATATGCTGCAACGTCCTGCCTGTCGGCGACTACTTCAGCTTCAACCACAACAACACAAGAGCACACAACAGATTTAAACTTAATATTAACCGCTCCAAACTTGACTGTAAAAAATATGACTTCAGTAACCGAGTTGCCGAAGTGTGGAACTCATTACCGGACTCCGTAGTGTCATCCCCAAACCCCCAACACTTTACCCTTAGATTATCTACGGTTGACCTATCCAGATTCCTAAGAGGTCAGTAAGGGGCGAGTACAAGTGCACTAGAGTGCCTTCCGTCCCCTGTCCTATTGCTCTCCTTTATCTCCTATACCTTTCTCCTATTCCTATATCTCTTCTTCTATTCTTTCATTGATATATTCTCTTACTATACCTTCTTTTCTATTATTTCTTAGATGTATTTTACTATGAGTATCTCCTCTATAACCTTCGTCATGTATTTTACTATGTGTATACAGATATATACCCACTAAAACCCTCATTGTGTATTGGAAAAGATAAATAAATAAACAAACAAAGTAATAACCACAAGCCAACATGGGTTTGTCAAATACAGTCATGCCAGACTAATCTTATTGCATTCTTTGACAAAGTGACAAAATTAGTGGAGCAGAGGAATACTGTTGACATAATTTACTTGGACTTCAGTAAGGCATTAGATAAAGTAGACCATAACCTGTTAACTAGATAAAGTAGAAAAATGTGGGTTAGACAGCATCACCACCAGATAGAATAGAATAGAATAGAATAGAATAGAATAGAATAGAATTTTTATTGGCCAAGTGTGATTGGACACACAAGGAATTTGTCTTGGTGCATATGCTCTCAGCGTACATAAAATAATATATACATTTGTCAAGAATCATGTGGTACAACACTTAATGATTGTCATGGGGTCAAATAAGCAATGAAGAAGCAATATTAATAAAAATCTTAGGATATAAGCAACAAGTTACAGTCATACAGTCAACATGGGATGAAATGGGTGAAAAGGAATGATGAGAAAAACTAGTAGAATAGAAGTGCAGATTTAGTAGAAAGTCTGACAGTGTTGAGGGAATTATTTGTTTAGTAGAGTGATGACGTTCGGGGAAAAACTGTTCTTGTGTCTACTTGTCTTGGTGTGCAGTGCTCTGTAGCACTCAACATGTAGTCCTCAATAGAACTGCATCTACATGGAGTATCCCAAGGCTCTGTTTTAGGCCAAACTGCTGGCAGTGGTGATCAGCCAAAGTAGCTTGCAGTACTGCACTCTAACCACTACACCAATAAGCAATGGGTGGACACTAATCAAGGAGAGAAGCAACCTAGAACTAAGGAGAAATTTACTGACAATGGGAACAATTAACCAGTGGAATGGCTTTCCACCAGAAGTTGGGAATACTCTATCACTGGAGGCTTTTTTGAAGAGATTCAACCACCATTTGTAGGGTTTCCTGCTTGAGCAGAGAATTGGACTAGGCAAAGTTGCCTCTTCTATGACTTGTGGACTTCAACTCCCAGAATTCCTGAGCCAATCATGCTAGCTCAGGGATCCTGGGAGTTGAAGTCCACATGTCATAGAAGAGCCAATTTTGCCAATTCCTGGGCTAGGAGACCTTCAAGATCCCTTCCAACTCTGTTATTCATTCCATCTCTCCTAATGGGAGGGCTGTTTCTGTTTTCTCTTCCTAACCTCTCTTGTCAACCCCATACCTTTTTCATGACGTCAATGAACATCTGTGCCAGCAGTGTGTGGGAAACCGACCCGAGGTGGACCAGTTACGGAATCTGGTCATGTAAACCCTGCTATTCCTTCAAGCCAACAATAGCGCGTAGAAACCAACCATCCATTCTTGTCTCTGCATGAATGAGAAAGAAACCAATTCAGGATCTTAATAGCTGAGAGGGTTACAGCAAACCTGATCTATGGGGGAAATGAGTGCGTCTCCTTCCTGCAAAACATTTTTGCTCGTCTGGAGGCCTGGCGGTGGTGTATGAACTGACCAGAGGAATGTCTGATGCCTTCTCCACCTTTCCTCCACCCTTATCCTGGTTAAAGAGACCAGAACCTAACCATTAGCCAGGGTGGTGCTCCATTGAACTCTCCTTCTGGGTCTTTTGGTCTCTTAGGCATGTGGCTTCAGTAAGGTTGGGTGTCAACAGACTCAAACCTCAACCCGGATAAGACGGAGTGGCTGTGGGTTTTGCCTCCCAAGGACAATTCCATCTGTCCGTCCATTACCCTGGGGGGGGATTATTGACCCCCTCGGAGAGGGTCCGCAACTTGGGTGTCCCTCCTTGATCCACAGCTCACATTAGAGAACCATCTTTCAGCTGTGGCGAGGGGGGCGTTTGCTCAGGTTCGCCTGGTGCACCAGTTGCGGCCCTATCTGGACCGGGACTCATTGCTCACAGTCACTCATGCCCTCATCACCTCGAGGTTCGACTACTGTAATGCTCTCTACATGGGCTACCTTTGAAAAGTGTTCAGAACTTCAGATCGTGCAGAATGCAGCTGCGAGAGCAGTCATGGGGCTTACCTAGGTATGCCCATGTTTCGCCATCACTCCGCAGTCTGCATTGGCTGCCGATCAATTCCGGTCACAATTCAAAGTGTTGGTTATGACCTTTAAAAGCCCTTCATGGCACTGGACCAGAATATCTCCGAGACCGCCTTCTGCCGCATGAATCCAGCGACCGATTAGGTCCCACAGAGTGGGCCTTCTCCGGGTCCCATCAACTAAACAATGTCGGTTGGCGGCCCCAGGGGAAGAGCCTTCTCTGTGGTGGCCCCGACTCTCTGGAACCAACTCCCCCCAGAGATTAGAACTGCCCCTACTCTCCCTGCCTTCCGTAAACTCCTTAAAACCCACCTTTGCCGTTAGGCATGGGGGAACTGAAACACCTCCCCTGGGCATGTACAATTTATGCATGGTACGTTTGTGTGTGTGTGCTTGTTAGTAAATGGGGTTCTTTTTAAACTTTTTAAAATATTTTAAATTTATTTGGATTTGTTACGATTTGCTATATTTTGCTGTGAGCCGCCCCGAATCCGCGGAGAGGGGCGGCATACAAATCTAAATAATAAATAAATAAATAATAAGGTTGAAAACAGTCAAGTGGGCAACGCTGGAGTCTTTGACATAATTAGGTTAATTACAGAATATAGCGCTGATGGCTGTTGGGTTCCCACCCCCACCCCCGAAAGGGACAAAAAAAAAATTGAGAATGATGAATGAGCGATCAAAGATGTTTTTCTTTCTCCGCCTGGTTCAGCCTGCCAAGAAGCTAGTCGAGTGGAGAGATGGAACAAGAAATGGAGAAGCAATCTCGTCTCTGCCAAGTACCCATTCTGGGTATTAATCTAATCTGTGTTTGCCCCTGGGAGGAGGGACGTTTTTTATCCTTTGATTATGTTCTCGGTAAACAAATTGCTTTTAAACAAATAGTTCTAACTTGGCAGGTTGGTCAAGCATTGCCTTCTGCTCTTTTCTTTTTATTGTTATTATTATTATCCGGTTCAAGAAACTTTATATCATGGGGTTTTTCTACCTTCCTTCTCGCCAGTCCCTAAATATTATTTTTGGTTCAGTTCCCTCCGTGCCACACTGGGCTTAATAAGTCAGTGGGAGAGTTCCAACAACATTTTGGAGGGGAAGTGTGTGTGAAAGCTCCAGAACGGTATTTCTCAACCTCGTCGGCTTTAAGAGGCGTGGATTTCAACTCCCAGAATTCCCCAGCAAATATGAGGAAGGAAGAGGAAGGAGTAGGAGTGGAGGAGGGGGGAGAAGAGGAGAGTAGTAGCAGGAGCAGAAGGAGGGAGGAGGACAATGAAGACGATGACAACCAGGACTCTGGAGTTGTTGGTGCGCTCTGATGGTTTTCCTACGGATATTTTATTACCCAACTAGAGGGCATCATCAGTGTTGGAAGAGAGTGGGGTTTGCATGGAGGAGGAGGTGGTACAGGGTCTCATGCTTGTACAGGGGGTTGGGCTAGAAGATCTCCAAGCAGGGGTGAATTTCAAAAAATTTCGCTACCTGGTTTGGTATGTGTCGCAGGGGAAGGATACTGCAAAATCTCCATTCCTTCCACACTCCAGGGGAAGGATACTGCAAAATCCCCATTCCTTCCACACTCCAGGGGAAGGATACTGCAAAATCTCCATTTCTTCCCCACTCCAGGGGAAGGATACTGCAAAATCTCCATTTCTTCCCCACTCCAGGGGAAGGATACTGCAAAATCTCCATTTCTTCCCCACTCCAGGGGAAGGATACTGCAAAATCCCCATTCCCCCACCACTCCAGGAGATGGATACTGCAAAATCTCCATTCCTTCCACACTCAAGGGGAAGGATACTGCAAAATCTCCATTCCCTCCCCACTAATGGGGGAAGGATACTGCAAAATTTCTATTCCCTCCCCACTAATGGGGAAGGATACTGCAAAATCTCCATTCCCTCCCCACTCTAGGGGAAGGATACTGGAAAATGTCCATTCCCTCCACACTCATGGGGGAAGGATACTGCAAAATCTCCATTCCCTCCCTACTCCTTGGGGAAGGGATACTGCAAAATCTCCATTCCCCCCCCCCCCACTCCTGGGGGAAGGATACTGTAAAATCCCCATTCTCTCCCCACTCCAGGGGAAGGATACTGTAAAATCCCCATTCTCTCCCCACTCCAGGGGAAAGATACTGTAAAATCCCCATTCTCTCCCCCACTCCAGGGGAAGGGATACTGCAAAATCTCCATTCCTTCCCCACTCCAGGGGAAGGATACTGCAAAATCTCCATTCCTTCCCCACTCCAGGGGAAGGATACTGGAAAATGTCCATTCCCTCCACACTCATGGGGGAAGGATACTGTAAAATCCCCATTCCCTCCCCGCTCCAGGGGAAGGATACTGCAAAATCCCCATTCCCTCCCCAATCATGGGGGAAGGATACTGCAAAATATCCATTACCTCCCCACTCCAGGGGAAGGATACTGCAAAATCCCCATTCCCTCCCCACTCATGGGGAAGGATACTGCAAAATCCCCATTCCCTCCCCAATCATGGGGGAAGGATACTGCAAAATCCCCATTCCCTCCCCACTCATGGGGGAAGGATACTGCAAAATATCCATTCTCTCCCCACTCCAGTGGAAGGATACTGCAAAATCTCCATTCCTTTCCCACTCCAGGGGAAGGATACTGCAAAATCTCCATTCCCTCCCCACTCCTGGGGGAAGGATACTGCAAAATCCCCATTCCCTCCTCACTCCAGGGGAAGGATACTGCAAAATCTCCATTCCCACCCCACTCTGGGGCTAGCCAGGGGAAGGTATTTGCCAGTCTCCAGAACCTGCTGAATTTTATCCGTCTCCGTGGTTCAACTCTGTCATTCTGCTATTCGGTTAAAAAACACCCTTAGCGAGGACAGATCATCCTGTACAGTCCTCAGCAAAACAAAACAAAAAGAATTAAATAAGACAGACACCAACGCATGTCGAAGGAACTGGACCCGAAGTCAAACCCAAGGAGAGATTGTTTTAACAGCCAGAGGTGTCATATTAGGAGAGAAGCCGGAGGTGGCAAAGGATAAGGGGGTTGGAGAACTGAAATGGGGTGGAGGGAAGTGAACATCAGAGAATGCCTCGGATCAGGAGGCAGGAGGCCCCAGCTGGTTTCTTTTAGCATCTGTCAAGCCACACATTTCTACAGATGGCCCCAAAATCACATCACCGGTGGTATTCGTTAACGCATTCTTGGGGGAAAATTTAAAATGGGACTGTTCCCCCAAATGTACAAGATGAGTTAATCTGTTGCACAAATTGAGCCTAATCACAACAAATGCAACAAAGAAGGAAGGACATTAGATAGATAGATAGATAGATAGATAGATAGATAGATAGATAGATAGATAGATAGATGGTAGGTAGGTAGGTAGATAAATAGATATAGATGATAGGTAGGTAGGTGGTAGGTAGGATAGATAGATAGATAGATAGATAGATAGATAGATAGATAGATAGATAGATGATAGATAGATAGATTAGATAGATAGATAGATAGATGATAGATAGATAGATAGATAGATAGATAGATAGATAGATAGATAGATAGATGGTAGGTAGGTAGGTAGATAAATAGATATAGATGATAGGTAGGTAGGTAGGTAGGTAGGTAGGTAGGTAGGTAGGTAGATAGATAGATAGATAGATAGATAGATAGATAGATAGATAGATAGATGATAGATAGATAGATAGATAGATAGATAGATAGATAGATAGATAGATAGATAGATAGATAGATAGATGATAGGTAGGTAGGGAGGTAGATAGATAAATAGATATAGATGATAGGTAGATGATAGATAGATAGATAGATAGATAGATAGATAGATAGATAGATATAGACAGACAGATAGATTAGATAGATAGGTGGGTGGATGGATGGATGGATAGATAGATAGATAGATAGATAGATAGATAGATAGATAGATAGAGACAGACAGACAGACAGACAGACAGATAGATTAGAGAGATAGATAGATGATAGGTAGGTATGTAGGTAGGTAGGTAGGTGGGTGGGTGGATGGATGGATGGATGGATAGATAGATAGATAGATAGATAGATAGATAGATAGATAGATAGATAGATAGATAGATAGATTAGATAGATAGGTGATAGGTAGGTAGGTAGGTAGATAGATAGATAGATAGATAGATAGATAGGTAGGTAGGTAGGTAGGTAGGTAGGTAGGTAGGTAGGTAGGTAGGTAGGTAGATAGATAGATAGATAGATAGATAGATAGATAGATAGATAGATAGATAGATAGATAGATAGATAGATAGATAAGCAGAATAGAGATAGAGATAAAGAGAAGGGGGGATGGATAGATATCTATACCATCCAAATATCATCAACGAGTGTCTTTAGAGTGACCTATTGAATGAATGATAAATTGGATGTTTTTAAGTTTTTAGGATCGATCAAAACCATTGAGGGGAAGGGAAAAGAATTATATGTTTTATATACATTTAAACTAACTTTAAAAAGAAAATTTTGTGTTATATCATTTCATATATAAAACATGTATAATTCTTTTCTAGATTTTTAGTTGTAATATGAGAATTTTTTTCATATATAATTTTTAGTTCTTATTTACTATAAGACAATTAGTTATTCGATTAATCAGTTTTAATAGATATGTAAGGTCAAATTAAGATGTGAAGTCAATGAGCACTGATTAATGTATAGGTTGCTGCAATGTTTTACTGGATGGAGAAAAGGTATTTTTTAAGAGGTCTAAAAATATATAAGGTATTATAAGCTTGTAGAGTCCTTTAGACCAGAGGTCCCCAACCTTTTTTTGCACCAGGGACCGGCTTTAAGCTAGAACAGTTTTCCACGGCCCGGAGGGGGGGGGGTCTTTGATCAAATGGGGGGTGGGGTTATGGAGGGGTGGAGCTTAGTGACGCAGCCCTCCACACTTCTCCACAGGGCGGGGAGAATCAGGAGGCTCCTTTGGCGGCTGGGGGCTGCCTGGCTTTGTGATTTTGGCTGGGGGGGGGAGTTAGGAAGGTCCTACTTCTCCCCCCCCAGCCAAAAATTCAAAGCCTATCTGCTGGATACGGGCGATGAGCGGGACGAGCGGCGCCGAAGCCGGTGGCCGTGGCAGCTGCTGCAAGAGGCTTCCGCGCCGCTCTGTCCCACTCATCGCCCGTATCCAGCAGATAGGCTTTGAGTTTTTGGCTGGGGGGGGACTTAGGAAGGTCCTACTTCTCCCCCCCAGCCAAAATCACAAAGCCAGGCAGCCCCCAGCCGCCAAAGGAGCCTCCTGATTCTCCCCGCCCTGCCCGACGCCCCACCCTGTCCTGCATAATGTCCTCTGCCGGGAGGGCAGCGGCGCCGCGGACCGGCTGGAAAACCCCAACGGCACGGTCCCGGTCCGCGGACCGGCGGTTGGGGACCTCTGCTTTAGACTCTACATTTCTTCCCACTTAGGACTGTATGACTGTAACGTTACTCGTATTCTAAGATTTTTATTAATATTGATTGTTTCCTGATTGCTTATTTGACCCCTATGACAATCATTAAGTGTTTTTCTTGACAAATGTATCTTTTCTTTTTTGTACACTCAGAGCCTATGCACCAAAGACAAATTCCTTCTGTGTCCAATCACACTTGGCCAATAAATGATTCTATTCTATTCTATTCTAATGTATCTTTTATTTATTTATTTTATTTATTTATTTAGTCCAATACACAATGAGGGTTTTAGTGGGTATATATCTATATACACATAGTAAAATACATGATGAAGGTTATAGAGGAGATACTCATAGTAAAATATATCTAAGAAAGAATAGAAAAGAAGATAAAGTAATAGAACATATCAATGAAAGAATAGAAGAAGAGATATAGGAATAGAAGAAAGGTATAGGAGATATAGGAGAGCAATAGGACAGGGGACGGAAGACACTCTAGTGCACTTGTACTCGCCCCTTAATGACCTCTCAGGAATCTGGATAGGTCAACCGTAGATAATCTAAGGGTAAAGTGTTGGGGGTTGGGGGATGACACTATGGAGTCCGGTCATGAGTTCCACGCTTCAACAACTTGGTTACTGAAGTCATATTTTTTAAGTTTGGAGCAGTTAATATTAAGTTTAAATCTGTTGTGTGCTCTTGTGTTGTTGTGGTTGAAGCTGAAGTAGTCGCCGACAGGCAGGACGTTGCAGCATATGATCTCGTGGGCAATACTTAGATCTTGTTTAAGGCGTCTTAGTTCTAAACTTTCTAGGCCCAGGATTGAAAGTCTAGTCTCGTAGGGTATTCTGTTTCGAGTGGAGGAGTGAAGGGCTCTTCTGGTGAAGTATCTTTGGACATTTTCAAGGGTGTTAATGTCTGAGATGCGATATGGGTTCCAAACAGATGAGCTGTATTCGAGGATGGGTCTGGCAAAAGTTTTGTAAGCTCTGGTAAGTAGTGCGAGATTGCCAGAGCAGAAGCTACGTAGGATTAGGTTTTACAACTCTTGAAAGCTTTCCATGGCAACCATTTTGGGACCGTCTCTACATTCGCTTCCTCTGTTTCAAGGCTAGGAAAAATGACTTCCAAGGCCAAATCCAACCATCGGTGGCCTGCTCCAAATTGAAACCATCATGCCAGACGTGCTGTTCTTGTTGAATGAAATCTCTGCCCGCCACTTCTTCCCTCCAGCAATGCAGCAATTTATGAATGGATTAATAGGAAATCACTGTGCGCTGTTTAAAACAACTGCAAATTTCACCCTCCAAAGCATTGTTTTAATCAGAGGTGGCCCACAAATGGCCTGCAGGCTCGATGTGTTGTGGCCTCCAAAATAGTTTTATCCGGGCTCCGGCGACTTGACTTAATTTTATTAAGGCATGCTTTGAAAAAACAAAATGCCCACAATTGCAAGAATAGTTGAACTTGTCAAAAAGTGGCATTGAAGAGTCGCAGAGAGGGAGGGAAAGAGTTTAGTTTCAGATAAAACAATCAGGATAAAACAAATTGTAATCACCTCTAAGAAGAACCTCAGGGGGAAGGAGGAGAATAGAATTAAGACTGAGATCGTTTAAATCTTTCTGACTTCCATTCATTCCAAAATAGCTCTGGGAACGGGGAGGGGGGGAGGATTTGAAGGGTTTATTTTCTCCTTGGGAATGTTATGACAAGCAAGTTTAGGTAAGGAAATCAAATTCCTGACTGAGCATCTACGTTCAAAGATGTTCATGTCCTTCGTGAATTTTAACAGTACAAGCTGCATTTCTCATCAAGTGTTATCTGTGGTCCAGTTCATTACTTTTTCTTCAGTTAACAACTGCTTGGTTTCAAACAACATGCTCACCCAACATAAACCAGCCTGGGTTCACAAGTCCTACGAAGCTGCCAACTAGCAGGCTTAGAAATAGGAAAAGTGAGAAAGGGAGGGAGGGGAGGGAGGGAGGGAGGGAAGGGAAGGAAGGAAGGAAGGAAGGAAGGAAGATTTTGTGAGGACGAGGGAGGGAGGGGGGGAGGGAGGGGGAGGGAGGGAAGGAAGGAAGGAAGATTTTGTGAGAACGAGGGGGAGGGAGGGGAGGGAAATGGATGGATGGAAGGAAGGAAGGGAGGAAGGGAGGAAGGAAGGAAGATTTTTGTGAGAACGAGGGGGGAGGGAGGGAGGGAAGATGGATGGATGGAAGGAAGGAATGGAGGAATGGAGAAGGAAGGAAGGAAGGAAGGAAGATTTTGTGAGAA